>NC_089841.1:103447313-103750763 GCF_035609145.1 Eleutherodactylus coqui
CAAGCCCCATTTCTTATTCTCAGTCATCCCTGAGCTAGTGAGTAGAAATTAGCTGTTCTGATTGCTTCATACACTAGACACATAGGAAATTAAGATATCTTTTTCTCTCTGTTGAACACTATCATAAGTAACAGTGTCATGGAGGACATAACAGAGCAGTACTGAACAGTCTAGTTGTGATTTCAGTAGCTATGACACAATAAGCTCACTCTACAGCAGCTTCTTCTTCCCCTTCTTTTCTCTTTATTTGTGTGGTGATGAGATCTCATCCTCGCTTTCAGTTTTTCTCCTGTTTCTCCAACATAAAGGCCCCTAACAGGACATTTACTGCACAGGATCAGGTACACAACGTCAGACGTGGAACATGTGAATGTCCCAAGGATCCTACAGTCCTGTTGTGTGTTGGGGATTTGTATCCTGTCCGTGGTCAGTACATGCGAGCAGGTCTTGCAGCTCCTTACATTACAGGGATATGTTCCTTTTTGTGTGTAAGAGGGCAATGCGCTCCTGATTATAAAGTTCCTTTATGTTGGTGAAACGGGACAAAAACTAAAAGCAAGGATGAAATCTCCTCGCCACACAAAGAAAGAAAGACAGAATTACCTGTGGCTCAGCATTTTTCTTTTCACTGACACAACATAGAACATATGAAAGTTACTATACTAAAAGACAATTTCAAATCTCAGCGTCACAGAAGAATTTGGGAGTACATGTTTATAACCATCTCTGATACTCTCAATAATGGAATGAACCTCGGAAGGGGCTTTTTGCATCAGTGGAGAATATGAGAAATCTGTAGCACAGATAACACTCTGGCCTGGTAACCCCTTAACACCAATTCAGAGACCATAAAATTTTCACATCCCTTATCAGTGGACTAATTAAGTATTTACTCCTCTGCTCATTCTGTTCTGGTATTGCTTTAAAGGGGTTGTCTCGCGAAAGCAAGTGGGGTTAAGTACTTCTGTATGCCCATATTAATGCACTTTGTAATATACATCGTGCATTAAATATGAGCCATACAGAAGTTGTTCACTTACCTTCCCTGCGCTGGCGTCCCCGTCTCCATGGCTCCGTCTAATTTCAGCGTCTAATCTCCCGATTAGACGCGCTTGCGCAGAAGGGTCTTCTCCCATCTCTTCGGCGCGGCACGAGCGGCATTCTGGCCCCGCCCCCTTCTAAGCGTCATCGCGTAGCTCCGCCCCCGTCACATGTTCCGATTCCAGCCAATCAGGAGGCTGGAATCGGCACGTGACGGGGGCTGACCTACGTGATGACGCGTAGAAGGGGGCGGAGCCAGAATGCCGCTCGTGCCGGACCGAAGAGATGGGAGAAGACCCTTCTGCGCAAGCGCGTCTAATCGGGAGATTAGACGCTGAAATTAGACGGAGCCATGGAGACGGGGACGCCAGCGCAGGGAAGGTAAGTGAACAACTTCTGTATGGCTCATATTTAATGCACGATGTATATTACAAAGTGCATTAATATGGCCATACAGAAGTACTTAACCCCATTTGCTTTCGCGAGACAACCCCTTTAAGTGCAAATTAATCACACCATGTCTGTGCCTTTTCATATGTATGTGTGTATATATATATATATATATATATATATATCTTTGGTTCTATCTCATTAAGCCTGAAGAAGAACCCTAAGTAGGCTGGAAAAGCTAGTTATAGCATCATGTCTTTTTGTTAGCCATTGAAAGGTATCATATCTACAAGATTACTTGTTTCTGTTACTGAGAACAATCACATTTTGCTTTACTGGCTAACATGGTACCGAACTTTTTCCGTTGAAACTCAGCAACAAACGATAAGTGGAGGAAAATGCATGCTTCACGTTTACATGTAACGATTTTCGCTCACTTACGCTCGTTTGAATGAATTTTGAGTGACAATTGTTGCATTTAAATTGGCCATTAGGCAGTTCCACCAAGGAAGTCTCTTACTTTTGTTACATTTTATCTCATATCACATTTTTGTCTCATGCTCCTTATCTGCCCACTTTGCACCCCAACCATGAACTTCCTGCCTTATCATGTTTTGTGTCTTTGACTGCCTCCTCTACCCAAAGCTTGCTCTCCTCTTTCAGCTGCATTTTTAGTTTAGGTAATATCCTGTCAACTAGCTTGGAGATTTCTTCATCTGATCATCAGTCTTTCATGAGACGGTCTCATCTTTATAATGCCTCTATCTTGTTAATGCCTCAGTCCTTGCTGCCCTTGACAGCGTCCATGCATTAACATTAACTCTCACCAACAACTTTCCCCTGAGTATATTACATTGTCTCTTCTCTATGCACAGCTGACTGTCCTGTTCCTCTAACATACCTGGGGAATCATGCCCCTAAACATCATGCTTTACAACTTTCTTTGCTCTTCATTAGTGCCACCAGAGCTGTGGTTTCATTTCTTCTTGCTAATTCATGTTCAATTTAGACTTAAATACACTTAATGGACGCAGCCTTCATGCAAAGAGTTTCCAGATCCTTAGGCCTTAGTCAGACGGGCGTTTTTAGCCGCGATTTGTGCATGCGCATGCGTCCGGCGATTTTATAAAACCATTCTTTGCAATGGTATCGGACACATGAGCGCTTTTTATGCGCTCGTCCGATAAATTATAGAACAAAAAATCGCAGATCGCACCTATCTGCGATCTGCGATTCCTGTTCTCTTCTGTATATGTGCTCAATGGGGCCGGCGGCAGCAGCGCCGATCCCATTGAGAACATATAGAAGACAAATCATTCTTCTCTGCCACAGCTGTAACAGCTGTGGCAGAGAAGAACGATGTTTGCCCATTGAATTCAATGGAGCGGCAATACAGCCGCTCCATTGAAAGCAATGGGCTGCCGGCGTGCGCGGGGTGAATTGTCGGGAAGGGGTTAAATATATAAGCCCTTCCCTGCAATTCATCCTAAAATGTGTTAAAATAAAAAAAAATTGTATACTCACCTTTCCGCTGCAGCCGGAGTCCAGCCGCGGCCGCTGTCAGTTCTCCTGAACTGCTTCTCGGCACTATCAGCCGGCGGGGCTTTAAAATCCCCGCCTGCTGAATGATCTGCCCCTGATTGGTCACAGCCCTGACCAATCAGAGGCCGGTTTCACTCACACACCCATTCATGAATTCATGAATGGGTGAGTGACTGCTGCCTCTCAGCGCTGAGCCAATCAGGGGCAGGTCTGACTCACATCCATTCATGAATTCATGAATGGGTGTGAGTGAGGCATGCCTCTGATTGGCTCAGCGCTGAGCCAATCAGGGGGCAGGTCTGACTCACACCCCCTTCACACCCACTGCAGGACGGCCGCGCGGAGCTCCGGCTGCCGGGAGAAGGTGAGTATACAATTTTTTTTTATTTTAACACATTTTAGGATGAATTGCAGGGAAGGGCTTATATATTTAAGCCCTTACCGACAATTCATCCCGGGCTCGCCCGCAGCGCATTGCTTTAATTGGAGACGGCTCTATTGCCGTCTCCATTGAATGCAATGCGCTGGACAGCTCCGGCCCGTTTCTAATGAAACGCGGCTAGGAGCAGATTTTCGGGCGACTTGCGCGCACCGGTCACGCGATTTGCGGATGCGCATCTGTCATGCGATCCGCAAATCGCGCGAAAAAACGCCCGTCTGACTAAGGCCTGAGTGTGTGACATAATGCCACTCCCTTTTGTATTGCAGCTACCCCAGCAACTTCTTCTGTCCGTAACTGCTGCAGTGATGCAAATAAGATCTCTTTGGTTCACGCTATAGTACACAAGCTGCCACACATCATTTCCACTTTAACTCGATATACATTCTTTCCAGGCATGGTCAAGTTTACTCTTGTTATTATTATGTCTGTCTTGCTATTTGAACTTTGCGAGTAACTAAACTGCTTGTTCTATTTTCTAAATGCCTGTAACCTAATTTCAGATAATTTAAATAATACCTATGCTTTTTTTAGTGTGTGTGGGGTTGGGTGGGGAGTGTTAGTAGTGGGATATGCAATATTAAAAAACTTTGTAGTGTGTCTAATTATAGGATTCTACCTGCTTGATGTTGAAAATCGAACTTCCATGCAAACAGCTTCTACTAGCTTATCGTTGTTCTTGTGGGAAATCCGTACACCACGTCTAAGCAAGCAATGTATGGGCAGCAATGTCTGCACATGGAGTAGCCAGCTGATCATTGTTCCGCGCTCTAGAGACAGGTTTTTTGGGGGCTGCAAAAGTAGGCATGGGTGCCAGACATAGGCAGAGCCAGCTCCCCCATAAACAGACACTGCAGCCCTTACACCGCTTCCTGAGAAGTAAGGTACGAATTTCACATAGGAACAGCAACATACACGACTCGCAGAAGTTGTTTGCATTGAATTTTAAGCAAATTTTTTTAAATAAGGAGGAAATACAATAATTAAATACGTTACATCACATATCCTGCTAAAATCACCACCCTCTTCCTCCCAAGAAAAAAAGCAAAGGTACTCTTTAATAAATCATACGAGTCATAACTTGGTGCTTTATGAGAAAATGTCCTATGAGAAAAAACATAATTGAAAAAAAATATTTGTGTTGGCAACTCAATGGATTTTTCTAGAACCGTGACACTGATGTCTAGCCCCTCCTTCCCACTATTAATATTCTTTGGCTGACCTGGTGCTCGCTTTCTTACAAGCGAAAGCTGTATTACTGTACAATTCTGGGGCTCATTATAGTAATTGTAAACAATCCTGGTAGTAGACAGTGAATGACTGTAAGCAGGAATCTTGAAAACTGCAAGAATTTGATACAGAAAGTAAATCTTATAACTTTGAACTGTATAATGAATAAAAGTTTTGTTTGAGTAAAAAGTAATAATTAGAGATGAGCGAGTATACTAACTAAGGGCAATTGCTCGAGCGAGTATTGCCTTTAGCGAGTACCTGCCCACTCGAGACTGAAGGTTCGGGTGCCGGCGCGGGGGAGCGGTGAATAGCGGCTGTCAGCAGGAGGGAGCGGGGGGGGGGAGAGAGAGAGAGAGAGATCTCCCCTCAGTTCCTCCCCGCTTTCCCCCGCAGCTCCCTGCCCGCCGCCGGCACCCGAACCTTCAGTCTCGAGCGGGCAGGTACTCGCTAAAGGCAATGCTCGCTCGAGCAATTGCCTTTAGCGAGTATACTCGCTCATCTCTAGTAATAATCCTTTAAAAATCAATACTGGATTGTAAAGCATAGCATTACGTTTAGAAAGTTACTAAATTTTCTATCTTTTCCTTCTAAGGAAGACTCTGGCTATAGCTTATATACCCAGTCACATTACAAGGCCTGTTAAAAGGTCAGACATTGACTTGTAGGAATGCTACCTTCTAATACGTGATGCTGCAGAGACATTGTAGCATCTACAATTTGCATACTAAATTCCCCACAGCATGGCCTTTTAGGATGCTTCAATCCTGCTAGGTAGTCTCCACAAAGAGAAACTATACCACTCCCAACATACAGTATAGTATATATGCAAATTAATGTCAAAAGTTACACTTTACATTACTTTTGTTGCCACACTCCTGAGGATTCAGGAAAGAGAGAGAAAGGGCTGGAGACCAACCCGGCAGGCTGCCAGCTGTCGGGATTAAGACTTAACCAAATGTAACACCTTGTACCTGCAAGCTACAAAAGAAAACTGTTAAAAATTGTTAATGGAATATGGAATAGTAAGTGAAGAAATGTTTTGTGTCATATAATACATGCAAAGCATTAAAAAAGAGAACGTGTCCGTCATATTGAGTGCTTTCCTCAGTTTAAAATTGTATATTTTAAGAACCGAAACCAATTTGCATCTTGATTCGAACTAGTCAGTCTAGGCATTTGTAGGTCACAAACGATCATCTAAGTTTAATTGCTGTGAATGAGGTCTTTCCGTGACTTCATATTGGTGGCTGATATAATGGAGATCGCAGTTGCTTTAGTTACGCAAGAATGAACCCATCTGTACATGTGTGGCTGATTGAAGAAATGGCTTACGGATTCCTTTCTAAACCAACTGTTTTATATCTAAAGCCGGGAGTGGGAGAGATTTGTCCATTTATCTCCTAATCTGTGGTCATAAAGTTGTACTTCCATTGCTTTGTTATTGTGTAAACTGTTCAGAAACTGGTTTTATAGCTGCCATGCAGTTGTTCCAAGTTCTTCAACTACTTCTTCTTTCCTGTAAGGAGTAAGCTTTTGATGCAAAAGAACTGTGTGGGATCTTTCTCTCCGGAGGACAAAGACTCCTAAGCCTTTTGAATTGTCAATTTTTCATTTCTGAGTTATGAATATTGATTCGAGACATAATCTTTGTTTTTTTGAATTAATATTTACATAAAAGATATTCACAGTCTACCCCCTAAGTCTAGAGGTCCTCCACCAGTGTCAGGGAGCTGTCTGGGTATTTTTTCCCACGATTTGCTCTGCTATTCTGTTAACAATGGAGGCTCATTAACGTTTGGCCCTCCAAGTTAGAGCAGCCCAAGCCTGAGTCGCAGGACGTCTGCCCAATATGTAAAATAACAGAATGAATAGGTTCCTTGGAAACAATGATAACAAGGGCTGGTTGAGCTAACTTTGACAGCGTGTGGTAATTTTCCAGCCCACTGCTCCTGTAAAGAGTACTGGCACTCGAAGCAAAGACTACCAGGCTAAGTGCTGTGAATAGCTACAAACAAGTGTAGACTATCTGATGATGTCATACCCACAACGTGACAGATTGAGCTCTCTCTTCTTTCATGGGATTCAGGGGCCCACTTTAACTCTTTCTGGGCACAGTATAAAAGATACATGCTGACGAATAATCCAATAATTGGATGACGGAGTGGCAGGGAAATCCCAGGTGAAGTCTCATTACAGGACTTCTGGTAAAGTGGTTAATCAATCATTATGCTTGGAAGATCACGTCTAAATCCCACACCACACGACTGGCCCCAGGGATACTTCAATGACAGCTTTTTTGAAGCAATATTATGGAAATCTGAACAACAAGGACCATTAAAAACTACTATATTTTTAGCTTGGGAACTTAAAACAACCATCAAAAATTAGTTTGGTATCAATGATTAAAATATAGTACTTGGAAAAAATAAGGTCAAGTTACTGGTATAAAGGTCATCAGGTTGACATATTTTACACTGTTGATGGTTTGGGCCTTATAAACACTTTCACAGGTATATGGTCACAAGGAGTTAAACATCCTTAGAGATGTCACATCAGCAATGTACTGGTACTATTTACATATGCAGCTTCTTCTTTGGCAGGTTTGGTCTGAATTAATTCAGTTTGCTTTGCACATCGTAATGATCATATTGAGATATGAATCAGATACAAGCAAGGGGGCTTCTTTGGAAATGTATTATTTGCTGCTGTTTATCTGTTTCAGTGCAGTGGGACAGACATGGTAACTACATGGTGGTGTTTTTAGATCTGCCACCTGCTATAGCATCTGCTTTTATCCACTGAAGGGGCTTCATGAAAAGATAGGGATACTAGCATGAATGCCCGAGCAAAGTGGTCTCCAAGACAAGTAACTTCACAGACTAGAGAGATGACCATGTGGAGTCTCTATGGGTAGAGGGAAAAACAATAATAAAATCCTCATAGGGGTTTTCTGTAGGCCACAAATATAACAAAAGGCACTGAAAATCTATAACTGAGGCAAAAAGATGAAGCAGCAAATCACAATGAGGTAATTATTATGAGAGACTTTAACTATTTGGATATAAACTGGGAAGCTGAAACTTGCGGATTGCAGAACGGTAACAACTTTCTGTCAATTAAGAAAAAATAATTACCGTATCTACTCGAGTATTAGCCGAAACAATAAATTTCACCACAAAAAACTGGGAAAACTTATTGACTCAAGTATAAGCTGAGCTATACTAGAGTATATACTAGGTAAAAAAAACCTCCATATTCACCTCCCAGCCGGTGTCTGTGTCTGTGCGACAAGCTTCTTGAATTCTCCCCACTGTCATCCACCGCCGTCCTCTCTGCTTGGCTCTATTAGTGCTGTGTAAGTAAGTGCTGTGATTGGATTGAGCACCAGCCAATCACAGCTGGCACTTGATCCACTCACAGAGCTTACTTACACTCATTGGCGGCAGGGGATTTGAAAGCCGAGCAGGGAGATGACAGCGGGGAGAATCCTAGACCAGCTTGATTGGCTGTGAATGATCGAGCACCGGCTGTGATTGGCTGACGCTCGATCCAACCACAGCTCTTACTTACATAGCGCTGACGGCGGGGGATGACAGAGCCGAGCAAAGAGGACGGCTTGGGATGACAGTGGAGAGAATTCATGCAGCCTGCCGCACCACCGCCGGAGACACAGCCGCCGTCTGGAAAGTGAGTATGAAGGTTTTTTTAAGCCTTCCCTGACTCGAATATAAGCCGTGGGGGGCTTTTTCAGCACAAAAAAATGTGCTGAAAAACTAGGCTTATACTCGAGTATATACAGTACATTACCCAACTTGTACAGGACCCAACTAGTGTGATGGCCATTTTGGACCTAATATTAACCAACAGACCTGACAGAATACCAGTGGTGCAGGTCAGGGGCACTTGGGAAATAGTGACCATATTATATTAAATTTCAACTTGTCCTTCAAGAGAAAGTTTTATTGGGGACCTACAAAAGTACTCAACTTTAGGAGGGCAAAGTTCAATCAGCTCAGAGAAGCTCTTAGGCAGTATTACCACAGGCAGGTCAGATTCTGCATGCAGGAGCCACAGCGGAATACGACCCTGCCTGCAGCCGAGGACTGTGCTTACTTGTCCGGGTTTGCACTGCGTATGTGTGTGGAAGCGCCAGCTGCACATGCGCAGTAGGGATTTTTTTTAAATCTCCTGCTCTCCCGCTGAATTCACAGCCCATCCGCCATTCAATTGCGGGCGAGTCGCGGATCAGATGGCTTCCATTGACAACATTGAGTATATTGCGATTTGTTTTTCGGACCAGAAGGTCCGCAAAACAAATCCACATGCTTTAACTAAGCTGTGGACACCAATGTCTCCCTATGGGTGGCTTGAATTGCGGGTGCCCTGCATGAATTCTGCAATTTAGACATTGGGCCTAAACCTTATTGACTGAAATAATGCCCTCAAAAATAAGAGTACGGATAATAAATGGGAAATGTTTAAAAACATCCTAATTACTTACTGTGAGCGATTCATACCTTACAGGAATAAAAAGGTTAGGAATAGAAGAAACAGTAAAAAGAAAACGTTTAAACTACTAAAAAAAGAAGGCAGTGAAGAAATACTAAAAACTTAAATGGCGAAAAATAAATTATGTAAAAAGCAGATAAAAGCAGCAACGGTGTAAACAGAGAAACATATGGCCAAGGAGAGTAAAGCCTGGTTTAGACACAACGATTATCGCTCAAAAGATGTCTCTTGAGCGATAATCATTGTGTGCATTTACAGGGCAAGGCTGATCACTCAAAAGTGGAGCGATCACTTTGCACTCCAAGCGAGGTATGCAGAAAACAAGCGGGGCCGCTTGTCTTTTGCATCAGCTGTTCTCTGCTCAGAGCGCTCAGCTGGTATACAGCTGTGCCCTCTGAGCGGGTATGCAGAAGACAAGCGGGGCTGCTTGTCTTCTGCATCCAGCTGTTCTCTGCTCAGAGCGCTCAGCTGTTATACAGCTGAGCGCTCCGAGCGGGGTATGCAGAACAGAGCTGGACCACTGTGTTCCTTATACCCTGCTGTGTTCACGGAGCATGATACAGCTGAAACAATAGTATCAGCTGTATCCCGCTGTGAACTCCTGATAAGGCTGATCGTTCTCTTTCAGCATGCTTAAGGAGAACGATCAGCGATTCCTTAATGAAAACTACACGATGTCAGTGCAGTTAGACATAATGATTCTCGCTCAAAAGACTTCTGTGAGCGATTTTTGAGCGAGAATCGCTGTGTCTAAATCAGCCTTTAAGCTAACCCCGTAGTTCATATTCGTGTGTGATTTGTGTGTCTCAGAAAGCACAAATCTCATGCGATTTTCACAGCTGTGTGAAAGCAACCTGAGGGCGGACACCCACTGGCGTTTTTTTCTCCACTGCGCTGCAAGAGTAAGTGAAAACTCTCGCAGCGCAGTGCGAGAAAAAAAACGGGATCACGCCGGGATATCACAAGTCTTTTCAATGGGCTCAGCCAATTACAGATAGTGCTTAGCTATTCATTCATGAATGAATAGCTAAGCACTATCTGTAATTGCCTGAGCGCTCAGCCAATAGCTAAGCACTAGCTGCTATTGGCTGAGCACTCAGCCAATCAGCACAGCACTTTCAGCAGGCCGGGATTTTTAAATCCTCACCTGCTGAAAGTGCTGGATAGCAGTGTTGGGGAGCCAGCAGGAAGACGCGTCTGAGCAGCGGAGAGGTGAGTAATTTTTTTAATTATTTTTTTACCACTTATAGATGCTTTTTAGGGAAGGGCTAATATTTCAAGCCCTTCCCCGAAAAGCAAACTGCAGGGTTTGCTACAAACCACTGCTTTCAATGGGACCGGCAGCAGCGCCGATCACATTGAAAGCAATGGGATAGCATGCTGCACTTCTGCCACAGCTGTGGCAGAGGATTCCTTCATCCCCGCAGTCCCCGTGGGGATGAAGGAAACTCCCGCCACAGCTGTCACAGCTGACAGCTGTGGCAGAAGTCCGCGGTATTCTCCTTAACCCCATTGAAAAGACTGGCGATATCCCGGTCTTATTTCGGCGTCTTTCTTGCGCTGCAGGGCGAGAGTTTTCACGTGCTCTTGCAGCACAAGAAAGAAAATATCGCCAGTGGGTGTCCGCCCTGAGAGCTACACAGTGTAAATTTATGCTAGGCAATATAAAATGCACCAAATTTATCACTGTGCCTTAATAATGTCTTAAGCTTATATCCGAATTTAATTATGGCAGCAATATGTAGTATTATCTTGTCTCTAAAGATGTCAGTTATCACACGATTGCTAAAGCCACCATGTGGCCATCGGCAGGGTCAAATAAAATGGCGGAGGCACAGTTGACAGTCACTGTGGATACTGTAACCAATGTTTTTTATGCAGTATTTGGCTGAAATCAGAAAGACCTGGATGTTGGTGGTGACAATCTGAAGCACCTAAAGTGATGGCAGAAGTCAAATTTGACTTACCTTACAGCTATCCTTTGATAGCTACATAAAACTGCAGATATTTTTAAATTGAAGTATGGATACGTATTTTTTGGGTCAGCCTGTACTTCTAGAGGCAGGTCATCAGATTCCACATACCCAACTAATAAGGCAGAAATTCAGAATTCTTGTGGCGATCACCCACTCCCGCTGCAGATACTGCCAATTTTAGGGTATAGTTGTGACCCAATTAGCCAATGACAAGTTATTGCCGTTTTTTAAAGAGCTGCATTGCACTTTCATCGTGTTTTTGTCCTATATTGGTTTTAACAGAAAAAAAAAATACACTAGAAGAAACGTATATATAGTAGCCCTATTAGGTTTTCCATTGAGGCTATGTTGTTTGCAATGGTTGTACCTTTGTGGTGTGGTTTTGCAAGTAAAGAATAAACTGAAGGTCATCTTTTGCAATAAGTACAGAAGTAGCAATTACTGAAATGTTGTGGAATGGATAATACAGGAGCAGAATTATGGAATGCACTTCTACAAGAGCTTTATTCGGCAGACAATGCAGATACATTTCACAGAATGACAGATATTTTCCTGCAAGAATATGTTGTATGAGAAATCTAGTAATAGTGACATTGTATGGTATGTTAAATGACAAGAAGCCAATCTAGTTCTCGGGTCATGAAAATCGCTTTATTCAAATATCTCAGTAGTATATAGTAACTGTATATGGCTATACAGGATTTATGTAGATATTTGACATATACAGTGCTGTGCAAACATTTTATGCATGTGCTGAAAAAATGCTGCAAAGTAAGAATGCTTTCAAAGCTAGAAGAGTCAATAGTGTATTATTGTCAAAGTGACTGAACAAAAAAAGAAATCTAAATCAAATTAATATTTGTTGTGAGCGCCCTTTGCCTTCAATTCTTCTGGGTACATTTGCACACAGTTTTTGAAGGAACTTAGCAGGGAGGCTGTTCCACCTTGGAGAAGTAAGCACTGATCTTCTGTGGATGTAGGCTTGCTTAAATCCTTCTGTCTCTTTATGTAATCCCAGACAGACTGGATGATGTTGAGATCAGGGCTCTGTGGGGCCATATAATCACTTCCAGGACTACTTGTTTTTTATGCTGAAGATAGTTGTTAATGACATTGGCTGTATGTTTGGGGTTGTTGTCCTGCTGCAGAAAAAAAAGTCAGACATCTTTTATTTTGAAAACAAAATACAACTTTGCAGCATTTTTTCCATACCTGTCTAGAACTTTTGCACAGTAAGGTAAAGGTAAAATCCCCTGGTGCAAGCACCGAGTCATGAGTGACTCCTAGGGTGACGTTTTCTTGGCAGACTGTTAGAGTGTTTTTGCCCAGTCATCTTTTACCCTCAAGCAAGCTGGGTACTCATTTTACCGACCTTGGAAGGATAGAAGGCTGATTCAACCTTGAGCTAGCTACCTGAACCCACAACCTTCAGGTCGTGAGTGAGAGCTCAGGACTGCATTTCTGCTGCCATAACACTCTGTGCCACAAGGGGCTCTTGCACAGTACTGTAGATTATCATGTATTTTTTATCCTAATATTCATTTTATGTTTATCTACATTTGGCTAATTTTAATACCATTAATTTTCTAAAAATGGAGGTAGACTTATGAAAAAATACAACTATGGTAAGTGCATAGAAAAAAGGCACAAATTGGTCATCCTGCACCAGAAAGGTTCCTCATAAGAAGGAACAAGGCAGTCATCTTCATCATTATGTTTTCTGATAAAGAAATGTTGCTGCAGTCAAGACTTTTTAAAAATCCCCCCCCCCCTCCCAAACTCTTCCAAAGAAGACCAAAAATAATTGTAGAGGATTAGAAAAGCAACATGCCATGGCGCCAATAGTATCTTGACTTCTGGGTTGCTGGTTGAGATTCAGTGTAACATCAGCATGGCATCCGTGGACCATGTGATGTGCCAGGTAGTGCATGTGTGGTGTCATTCTGTACTGGACACTGAGAGAGTAACATCTCCGATTGGCACCAGCACTGGTAGGTGGGCTAGGTTCTCTTTTAGCCCAGTCAACCTATCAGTTTCCATGTAAAGAAATTTAAACCAGCCCCTTGGTACAAGGGTTACAATTTATACATCCTGTGTATTGTAATAGTGGATTCTTTGTCTTACCGCCCAATGATTTAGTGGTTCTGTTACAGTTGGCTTTGTACTTCGTCTCCTGAAGTTTCCATGATCTGGTGTTTAGCTTTAGGTATACCCAATGAGCCTCGGACTGGCACTTAGTCTCTCCCACAGTGGGGTTGCCTTTTGCTCTGCTTGAGAGACCAGTCCAGTTCAGGTGGTTCTGATAAGAGAGCTTGTCAACTTCTCTGCTTCTTGCCAAATTTCACTAAAGTATCCTTAGTTAATCTGGATAGATTTGGATCACCTGCCCACCAGCTTGACTCGAACTTGGAACTCATCATTTCTGGTCATTCTATCTAGTCATACTAGACATGACACAATGGCTGTCCCGGAAAAGTATAGATTAATCAATCTGGTAACCTTTTAAAATTGGAAGATTTTAAGTATTACCAAATCTGATGACACATAAAACACTGGGTGCTATGAAAACAATTCTAATCTCAATAATTGCCAGAATATGTACAAATATATACCAAGAAGTAATTTCTATCTAGAGAAAAAAAATAGAGACACGTGCAAAGTATACTCCAAAATATCAAGTCTGATGCTATGACAATGGTAGTCAGTGTAGTGCTCTAAACTGATTAGATACATTTGAAATTTTTGCTTCTAACAGAAGACTCTTGGAAGTCCATGGAAAAGTTTCAGAATTCTACAGGATTGAGAGATGGCAATCAATAATGAAGCCTGATATTATAGATGTCCTTAGAACATATTTGGTAGTATGGTCAGGATTAATGTAATCCTTAACATAGAAGCAGATTCTCATCCCAATACAGTCCCAACTTCATTCTATAATGAGACAATGACACAAAACACATGGCCAAGGTCATAAAGACCTACCTTCAATGAAAGGAAGAATAAACGTTTCTGAAACAGGTGTCCACAGAGACCTGATCTCAACATCATCAAGTCTGTCTGGAATCACCCACAGAGAAGAAAGCTAGTAAGATAGTCAAAGTCTCTTAGGACTCAATGTACTTGGAACAACCTACCAGGCAATTTCCTTATATAGTTTTCACAGTGTATCTTAGTAAAAGAGTGTAATGTGAGCTTAAATGCAAAGAAAAGTAATATAAATTATAGATGTGATTTCTTTTTATATTGTTTAAAACAGTTTATAATTATTTTCCTGAATTTGACAAATCTTGTGTCAATCTTCAATGCATCTTAGGTGTACAGACATTTTCAGCATGCATTGAATGGAACCTCTTCAAGTACATATTTTATCCTCTTGGTGAAAAACCTGCAAAACTTCAAACTAAATGAATCTGATTTTCAGATTTATTATCCGTTTTATAGTTCTGTGCAGATACATAGCTACAAAAAGTCTTGTACCTTTACCACACACAGATCCAAGTTAAAACTCAATGCTCAACTAACTGCTTCCTGGCTCTTTGGGAACAGAAGTATTTATGATGAAATCTCTAAAGATTTCAGAAAATAACTGGAAAAGGATTTTAACATTATCCAGCAGCTGCAGGGAAGCTGAAAGATGTTTTCGATGCTAGGCAACCAAGGACACCGAGGTACGCTGCTTTTCTTTTCCACCATACATTCTGGACATAAAGAGTACACTCTTTTGTATTCATTATGCCCTGTGTAGGTTATATATAAGAGAAAATCCTCTGTCCTAGATAAATGCAGTACTGTCCTCCTCATTCCTTTGTGCCATCCCGGAGAAAGTAACCTCTTGGTCTTCTCCAATGAGAATCACATTAATGCCTTTCTGTAAACGGTCGTGTGGTGTATGATATGCAGCTAGGCTTATATATGTCAAAGTCACTCATCATCCATTGCATGTAGAGATGAAGACTTATGGAGCAATCAGTGATAATATTCCTAATGGACAAATTAAATCGGACTTTATCATGAAACTATTTATTTCTTTGGTGTATTCACTCTTTTAGGCTGCATTCACACAGCCGAATGCGAGTTATGCCTAAGACACTTGGGTGCAACTTGCATCAGGCAGCACCCGATTGCCTTAGTCTAAGCTGCAAAAACAGAGAGAATGGGACATACAGTGATTTTTTTTAGCACAGGCCATTGCAGGTTTTTAGAATAACCCACATCCTAGAACATTCTGGTCACCCCTTCAAAGACATTTTGGATCATATCCTCAGCAAAATACTCATAGTAATACCCATGGTGCAAGATATATAATAAAGTCCATAATGCCAGGGGCAAAGCCTGGCCAGTTATGTGAGGGGTTGTGTGGTGTGTCAGCTATCCTGACATTTTTCCTGATGCTGGGCATTTGTTACCTGATGTACCTTGCCATGTGTGTGGGTGAGCCCCATGGCACTGTGGGGGCCGGCTTCATGAGATTCCGACATGACATGCAGGAAACATCAGTCCAAAACTGGGGAGAGAGGTTGAACATGGCGCTGTAGCCTATCCAGACAGAGCTGAGTGCAGCAAGAACACCGCTGCGAAAGCCAGCAAAGTTTGCAAGAGATACTCCGCCTATAATACCCAGACCTTCAGCGGTGGAGAGGCATGAGTATATGAGTGACCATGTTGCAGAACAGGAGGAGAGTCCATAGAACCTGCGATATCACAGACCTGGTAGCAGGTAGGAGTACAAGAGGCAGTATTCTCAGTATTATTAGCAGCTAATTCTAGTGCAGCACTAGTTAAACCAGCAAAACCCACGTTAAAGGACATATTTTTGGCTATTAACAGATGGAATACTGCTCTGACCATGCTGCATTTGCAAGTCAGCTCCTTAACCTCTTAGTGACCACGCATACGTGTTTTCACATCATGGGTGTCTGGGCTTTATTCTACTGGGTCACAAAAACACATCGTCCCTGTAAAATAAAGTGGGGTCAAGGAGTGTCACACCTCCCTGCTATCAGCTACCGGAGGTAGCTGACAGCTTGGAGCTGTCAGCGGGGTCACAGTGTGTTATACCCCCGTCACGTGATTGCCGGGGAGGTCCCAAGATATTCAAAATCTCCTTGCTCCTGGCTACCAAAGGTAGCCACAGCCTGGAGCAGTGACTGGGGGCCCCAGTGAGCAGTCCCTAGTCACGTGATTGCCGTTATTCAATGGATAATGGTAATCACGTATACGTTTTTTTAAAAAGTTGAAGTTTCAGCTCCCCTCACCAATGCAAGTGGTAAGGGGAGCTGAAACATTTTACATAAGCCCTCTAGTGATGTCCCCCAATGATATCTTCATCCACGGACCTTTCCCTGGCTTCTGCGCATGTGCCCATGGGCAAAATGGGTGATGCATGAGCAGAAGCCAGAGAGGGGCCAGAAAATTCAAAATCTTCTTGCCTCAGACTACCAAAGTTAGCCGAGAGCCTTGAGCAGTGAGCGGGGGCCCCTAGTGAGTGGTCCCCGGTCACGTGCGCGCTGTTATCCAATGGTATAAAATGGTAGAGATCTACATTATTCAGATCGCTATTTATAATGCTTACCTACTCTACAAGCAGTCCCCGGGAACAGTCATTTTCCAGCAATTCCAGGAGCAGCTTGTTGAGCGCCTTCTGTTTGAGATGACTGCACCTCAGTAAGCTGACGAGTCTGAGGAAGTGCAAAACCACACAGAACACAGGTTTTTACACCGCATCCCTTACACTGAGGTCAAGAAATACCCCCCCCAAAAGTGTCAAGCAGCAAGCATGGGAGGAGAAGGGATATTATTTATTGCCCCATGTGCCGTCTCAACCAGGGCTCTGTAATTACCCCTGTTCTGAGACATACTGTACAGTTTTACATTAATAATTTTACCTACTTTTTAGGGAGTCCATTTTTAAAATTTTTTTTCTGCACAAGTGCAGTGGGGCCTGGAGTTTATTCAGCTGTACCCTGAAAGCCAAAGGGTGTTCCCTCCATTATAGGCCTGATCATGTGTCCTGTAAAAAGATTGGGGTCACAGTCGGTATGTTTCTGAACACAGAACAGACAGAGGTATCCATGTTGGGGATAAGTCTTCATTCACATGTGTACTGTACAAAAAAACCAGTTTTTTTACATTGTGGCCTGTCAAATTCCTTATGTATGGAGCTTTTATCCAAGCGCATGGCACCTATGGGAGCCTGTATATGTAGTCTCCATGAACTGATGCACAGGGTTTTGCAATGGTTAATGCTGCGGATAAAATATATTTTAAAAATGTCGAACTAGGTAAGTTCTGCCATGTTTTTACCTGGAAAAAAAAACCTGGGGGTAAATTGGTGAGAATTGGCATATTCTGACCCTTCATTTGGCATTCAGTGCAAAAACATTTCCTCTATTTGGTGTACTGTTGAACCAATTGTCTGTGTACTCAGAACACCGTTTTTAGAGTTCTGTCCACATTTGCATTGGATGCTCCATTGCACTTTCTGTCAGATTTTTTGATGAGAAGAATAGTGCTGCATGCCAGCACACACTTTTGAACACAGTCTAACTGGTATGGCCAGCTTGAAGGGAAGCTGTCACCTCCCAAAAGTACCATAAACTAAATTATAGTGCTTATAGGACCTATTGACTCCAGGGGTGTAATTTTAATACTTACAGGGCTCCCCATTCTGTAAACCCAGAAGGTTGGTGCTTGGTCATGCATTCCACTTTTTTTGATGATAGTGTGCATGCATGAGCTGAAAGAAAAGTCACACTGACAGATGGAGCACTGACTTTCTAAGATGACGTCAGGAACGGGGAGTCCAGTAAGTATAAAAATGATACCACCAGACTCAGCGGGACCTGACCTATAAGCTACATATGAGGCACTCGTCAGGCCCCACATGGAATACTATGTACAGTTCTGGACACCGGTGCTCAGGAAGGATGTTGCAGAGCTTGAGGGGGTTCAAAGAAGGACAACTAAACTAATACATGGAATGGGAGGATGAGAATATCTAGAGAGGTTATCAAAATTAGGATTATTCACCCTGGAAAAAAGACGGCTAAGGGTTGACCAAATAACTATGTATAAATACATGAGGGGACAATACAAGGATCTCTCCCATGATCTGTTTATACCCAGGACTGCGTCGGTAACAAGAGGGCATCCGCTACGTCCAGAAGAAAGCAGGTTTCATCACCAACACAAAAGGGGGTTCTTTACTGTAAGAGCAGTGAGACTGTGGAACTCTCTGCCTGGGGACGTGGTGATTGCAAAATCCATAGAGGAGTTGAAGAGGGGACTAGATGCCTTTCTAGGGTGGAAGTATATTATAGGATATAGACATTAGGTGATCAGTGGATTTGTAGCTCCGGGTCTTACAGTCAGGTGGGAACTATCAGAGGTTGATCCAGGGATTATTCTGATTGCCATTATGGAGTCGGGAAGGAATTTTCCCCCAAATAGGCTAATTGACTTCTGCCTCTTGGGGTTTTTGCCTTCCTCTGGATCAACAAGAGGGTGGAAATAGGCTGAACTAGATGGACATTGTCTTCATTCAGCCTAACATACTATGTTATGTGGTTATATGAGTTCCCTGATTCCATTTAAGCTATATGGCAGCAATATTGCACGGAGTTTGTGCTAGTTACCTAATGCATGGACAGATTTTTAGTTAAAGCGAAAAATGTTGTCAAGCTAAATTGTGTCTTTAAGGCTCTGTTATAATAGAGGAGATCTTTCTGTCCACAGAAGAAAATATGTGACATGCTGCCACTTGTGTTACACAATTTACATGAGTCAAAACTTCAACATAGCCCATTTTAAGGCTGATAAACATGAAAGCCTCTTAATTCAAGAAGGGTCAGGAAGATATACATTAAACCAAAAGTGGTGCATTGTGTGTATGGTTGAAAACTACATGAGCAAATGAAGTATAATAAGCTATTTGAGTGGCACTGGGAAATAAAACATGACTTTGACCCATTCATCATTATGTTGATACTGAGGAAGCTACATTATAGAATGCAATCAGCACTGTATTTCTATGAATCTAGCGGAAATCACAGAGGTTACTTATACTAGATTTGTCTGCAAGGATGAACTCTAAACTGAACATTTGCTGTACACATCTTTTACTAAAGGTTATTTCTGAAATATAAAACTATGTATATACAGACTGACATTTTATATGTCGAACAAGCAATCCAGAAGACAAGCAGAGCCAGGAAGAAGTTTAGGGGTAGTCGGCGGCCATCTAGGGAGCCATTGAGGGGGAGAGGGAATTTATGCATTAGAAAAACCTCTTTTAAGGCAAAGGCAAATATATGGCCATATTGTCAGGCCATCTCCTGTCCTCGTATTCCGTGACCCCGTTATAAGCTATGAGATTATATAGATGCATGATTTTGCACACAAGCCCATGGTCCACATGGAGTGTCCTATTCCCATCCATTTGAATGGACGAGGATAGAGAGGAGATGCAATATCCATGAATGTGCAGCGTCTGTGAATATCAGACAACATACAGATAGATGTCCATGTGCGGTCCAATGCCAAAGCAATGCCTGCGTTTGTTGGATGCAACTCACATCACGTGACTTTGGCCTAAAGCTGAGGCCACATTGTGCAGCTAGCTGTATACCCGCATGTGCGGCCAGCAATTGCATTTATCAGCAAAATTAAGCGATTTGCTGCTGCAAGTGGGAATGGCTTAGGCGCAAGTGACCATGTTGTCCTCAGCATTAGGCCTCAAGCACACAGATGGGTTGGATTCCGTATGCGGAATCTGGCTCTGGCAGCAGCGGCGTCCACGCGTATCTGCTTTTCTTTTCTTCAATCTGTACTGCGGATGGTCCACATGGCTCGCCGTTGGACATGTGCAGTACAGATTTTTTTTAAAACCCCTGCTTTTCCACTAGGCGATGATGCGGAATCGGCGACTTTTCCGCAATGTCAATTACGGAAGGCCGGGGGATCGGACGGTTTCCATTGACATCAACGGAAGCCGTCTGCCATGAATCCGCACAAAAATGGAGCATGCTGCGAGTTTTCCTCCGCAAGCGGAAACTGGAGTTGGTTTCCACTCGTGTACATGAAAAATCACTTTCCCATAGCATGCTATGGAGGGTATTTGCTGCCAAATCCAGTAGGAATAGGTGACCCCTATTGCAGCCACAGTAGGAATATTTGACCCCTATTGCATCCACAGTAGGAATAGGTGACCCCTATTGCAGCCCCAGTAGGAATAGGTGACCCCTATTGCGGCCCCAGTAGGAATAGGTGACCCCTATTGCGGCCCCAGTAGGAATATGTAACACCTATTGCGGCCCCAGTAGGAATAGGATCCCCCATTGCCACCCCCTAAATTGGTCCCCACTCTACTCACCACCTTCGGGCAGGCTTTAGTGAGGAACAGGATCTGCGGGGACATAGCAAAGCGGATCACGTTACCGGAGACGGCTCATGTGATCCACCTTGATATGCCAGCGCAGGTCCTGTACCTCACTAAAGCCTGTCCGAACACTGCTACAGCACAACTGCATCTGAAGACCCACAGGCTCAATTTGTAGGAGACACCAGATTCCGGTGATTTTTAGCTTCACTGATACTAAGGGGTTGCAGTAGGAGAATAGCACATATTATGTCTCTTCACCGCTACATTTCTTTCTGCCTGCACCTGAGCACTTTCTTTCCTTGTAGGCACCCAAGAAGCTGCTGCTCCCTTCTTAAAATGCACTGTACCAATAAATAAATATTTAGATTTCTCTGATAACTCTTGCTCTGATACAGAAAAAAATTGCTGAAAATGGAAAGGCTTTACCCCTGTGAAACACCTGATGGGTTAACAAACTTCCTAAATATGGTTTTGAATACTTTGAGTGGTGAAGGTTTTTTCTTTTTTATAATGGAGTGATTTATATGGGATTTTTAATACAGAGGCTCATCAAATCTGCTTCAAAACTGAACTGGCCCCTGAAATTATTGAGTTTGGGAATGTCCCTCCAAATGTAAAAAAATATCAGCCTCACAACGTTCGGAAAAATAAAAAGGTAAGTTAAAAAAAATGATGCCCACATAACATGGACATATGGTAAATGTTATTTATTAACTATTTTGTGTGGTATATCTGTATCACAAGCAGAAAATGTCAATTTTGAAAAATGCTAATTATTCACATTTCCTCTACATTTTGTATTTTTATTCTAAATAAATGCATAACATACCAACCAAAATTTACCATGGATATATAAATGTGTAACGAAGAAAACTCAGAATCACTTGACTAAGGAATAGCATTCCAAAGATATTGCCACATAAAGTAAAACATTTTCTTCTTGAAAAATTGGTCACAAAGGCTAAAACTTGCTTGTGTGGCAAATAATTAAACAAAATCAACTGAATAGTATACATAATGTGTGCATAACCAACTAGAACAGACCATGAAGTTTTTAAAATCCACATCCTACATTTTTTTTGGAGGGGAGGGCAAAATTTCTACCAAGGTTTGGATATCCGTGCTATACAGCATATATTCTGTGCAAAGGAGAACCAGTTAAAAGTGTCCGATAGCGGAAAGTCATTGCCTTATTTTTAGCTCACACCTGAATAGGACCCTTCAGTCTCCAGACCCCGAAGCAGCTGCTGTGGCCTGTAGTTATACTTATGTGAGCATATATTGGCTATGGATATGGATTTACCACTGTATGTATGCAGGTTGGTTTTCTGGTATAAAAAGCACAAGTCATCAAAGTTTTCAGAACACGTTTTTGTGTCAGATATTAGGTTCATGTTGCATTATATTTAGCTAGAGGCAGACTTGAGAAAACATACTGTAGATAAAATTTTTCCAAACCTGCCAATGTAGTCCAACAATGTAATGTGTATAGAGCTTCTCTTCCAACTCCTGGCAGCAGATATCGAAAAAAAGAAGAGCCAGGCATGTTAGACTTCAATATGGTCGATTCTCTGTTCCTACAGGCAGTAAGCCTTTGCCAGAAGGGTCTGGCAGTAGCTTATTCCTCTCTCCCCAGCTGTAAAAACATGCAGAAGAACCCTCCCAGAAGAAGAGTGGGCCCAGATATGGGAAGCTACTAATAGCAGCGCCAGAAATATATTAATGGTGGAAACATCCTTTAAAGTCCTGCTCCGTTGGTATCTAACCCCAGACCGAGTAGCCCACGCAATCCCCGGACGATCCTCCAATTGCTTTCGCGGATGTTCAAACCCAGGAGACATGCTTCACATCTGGTGGACCTGCCCTCGAGTCAAGAGACTCTGGATTAGAGTCTACTCTTTAATATACTCCGTCACAAACCACAATATCCGTAAAGATCCTTGGGAGGCTCTCTTAAATAAACGCGTAAACAACATCCCTTCTGACTCTAGAAAGCTAATATCATTTTTCTTCCTAGCCACAAAACAAGTAATTGCTCACTCATGGCGAAAAGCCTCACTAGACTTCACTGAAGTTAAATGTAGACTAGACTGGTACCTAACGAACGAAAAATTAACCTCTATCCTAGCTGACAAACACGAAAAATGTCTAAAAATATGGTCCCCATGGCTGGACTACTCATTCCCTTCACAAAACAACAGATTCTTGACCTCCCTATAGGGTACAAAAGAAAGCATCAAATGAAAGTTAATATATAACAACTACGCAAATCGAGGCTGTCTCCGGTTGCATCCACCCCATGGGAAACTCTCGGACACACAACCCTTCACCACCTCCCCTCGTTACCTATCCCCTATACCCCTCCAACCCTTTCTACAAGACCAAGTTGGGCCCTGGCCAGGCCGATTATTTCATATACTATTTCTTTTATTTAACAGTTTAAAGATAAGATTGAGCTGGAATACTAAAGGAGAGCACCATATAGAAGGCTCTTTGGAACGTATCCCCTCAGTCTATTCTATTTTCTTGTAGACTATGCTCACAATATATGCATATAACTGTACCATTTTGCAGTAACAATGTCAACCATTTTGTTGTAAAATTTGAAAATCTCAAATAAAATATAAGTAAAAAAAAAACATGCACACTTGGCTGAGTCAATCTATGGGCAGCTCTGGTTTAGGGACAACATTTTGTCCTGGAACCAGAGGGTCAGTTATATTGCCTACTGTTGGTCATCTGTGCTGATGCCTTTCTGATCTGCTGGCTACCTAATCACCACAGTAGATTAGTAGTTTTAGACTACCAATGCACTATACCTGTTTTCTGATTAGTCAACACCGCTCATGTGATCAATGCTGGCCAATAGGAGAGCAGTGTGTGTCAGATAGCTAAAAAGTTCCAGCGGCAATCTTGCATAGCTGAAACAGGATCCCAAACTAACAGATCAGCGGTACCTCTGCAGAGAAGAACGATGGTGGGAAATATATCCTGTTCCTTTGGTTCCCAAACAGAATTTTGTCCCACAACGAAAGGGGCACCTTAAAGCTCTGTTGACATTCTTTTATGAATGGAAACCATGATGCAGTGCTGGACCCTTCATACAACTGACACCAGTGATGCCCAATAGACCTCTTTATCTTATTATGGTGTCCCTCTGATGTCACCAAGGTGTCTGTCATTTTAATGGGAATAATAGTACTGCATGAAGCGGAGTCGGTAACAGAGGCTTCTTCTAATGCAGCCATCAATACAGATGTGAACAGAACCTAAAATCGAATACTATGTATAGAAAAACATATAGCTTTATACATACAAATGCATTTACCAATATACAGTTATTTATTGGAATTTATGACTGTGTTTCCTTGTACATTTCATGCTGAAGATTTCTTAGGCATAATAGTAGAATGCTGCATAGGTAAGATTTTTATATTTTACATGAAGACTACAATTTTGCTTGGCTCTAGGGGTAAACATAGGGTAATATATATTTTTTAATACGCCGATGTGTTGCTATTCTGGCTCTAGGAATGAGGCACTACTCAAGCTCATTCATTCTCCCAAAGCAATGGACTCCATTGTTTGGTTCTTGGCAAGGAGGGAGTCACAGTACAGTGCCGCATGTCATTACATTGGAATCATAAACAGACCTCACATGGGCTTCTCTCTGTGACCTCACATATAACACTTTACATGACTGCTTAATTTTCTATTTAAATGCAATTAATTGTTTCATGCTTCTGGTAGACAAAGAGACATATATAGTGTCTGGGTGAGTCTGGGGGTCACTCAGAGGTTCTCTGGATTTATGGACCCTTGTTGTGAGACCTTTTAATGAACTTTGACTAAACTTTGCTCTGTGTGCATTGCAATGAGGTTAAAACTGGACAGCACAGGCATTTTAATAGCTGCATTAAACACGCAACACACTAGTTAGCATTATAATAAGTGATTTTATGTCACACTGCGTGCAACATCATTTTTGGGTTAGGTTAGCATACATTTTCACTTTTACCAGAGTTCAAAATATTGGTGTTATATGAGCAGCTTAGAAGAGATCTGCTAGTTTTTAGAATAGGATCTTTTTGATTGTATGCCATTATACCTTTCTGTATCCTTTCAAATGCTGATATGTCCCAAACCATGGAACTTTTACTGGTGATGAGCCTGGGTGCTGATACTCACAGTTACACACCACCGAAACTTGAATATCCATATACTGGTTGTTGGTCTATTTGCTCTCGCTGCTGGTATCTCTCCCAGTGTCCGCTCGGTGCTTGTGGTCGGTAATTGCAGCGAACGTTTCCTTGGACAATCGGTAGACCTCCCTCTGGCACACATGCTTCAACAGCTGGAAAGCACCACTGTAGGAAATTAAGTTGCGCTCTCTTTGGTACAAGAAAACTCAGCTCTCCAATAACACTGGGGCAACTCACTGCTCACAAGGCTCTCTTCTACCTGCAAAAACTGCTGAGTCACCACATAGCTGACCTTTTATACCTAGCCCATCAGTGGGCAGCTCACTCCCTGTTAATCCACAGCAGCAAAACTAGTATAAAAAAGCAGTCATGTGATGTCCCTAAAGCTTTTAGAAAGAACATATATAAAGTTCAGCAATGATATATATAGATAGATGTACATGGGCATTTAACCCATTACAGATTATAACATTTTCCCTGTTTGGCAGTCACGTGAAACTGACCTTAAGATTTTTAGAGATCAAGAGCTTTTGTTTCCCCCATTGGCTACCAAAGGGTCTGTCAAGTTTTTTTTTCTTTCTACTATTCTATTCTGCACATCAAAACCAAACAGAAACCTGATGGAAATGTTAGGTCTTTTTTAGACTTCATTTTCCTTTATGCTTGCTGAAATCTTTTTTACCCAAAAAAGATATAAAAACATGTTCCTTGGAGAATACATTCTTGCAGAAGATGTACTATTGCAGAAACAGGTTAAATGCGCACAGTGCAGAAATTTGATACAAATCAAAAAATGTTTAAAAATATATGATTTAAAAGGGGCCTAAAGGAGATGTCTCGAGGAAGCAGTGATTTTTTTTTTTTTGCCCAATCCCCCCAATTAAACATACATTACTAATTACCCCTGTAAATGACTTTCCTAGCTGGTTTGTACTTACCGTTCCAGCGTTTCAGCAACTTATAAAAGTTTCCCCAAGATGGCCGCCGGCTCTTTCCCCGTCGCTCGCTGCAGCCCGACGTGCGCGCTCCCGAGACGCTGCCAGCTGTGTCTCCATGGCAACCGGACGCCCTGCAGCCGCCGACCAGACGCCCCGCAGCCGCCGACCAGTCACCCACCGCCAGGCAGCAGGTAACCGGCGCTAGCCCCCGGCTCCCCAGCGCTAAGCTCCCGGCTCCCCAGCGCTAGACCCTCAGCCCAGGTGAAGGCCCCGGAGCCCAGCGCTGGGCTCCGGGGCCTTCACCTGTCAGGGAACATCACCCCCGACCCATCACTTACCCCCCTGGCCCAGCGCTAGTTCCCCCCGGCCTAGCGACAGCCCCCCCATCGCAGCGACAGCCCCCCCCGGCCCAGCGACAGCCCCCCCATCGCAGCGACAGCCCCCCCCCCCCCCCCCCGGCCTAGCGACAGCCCCCCCCGGCCTAGCGACAGCCCCCCCATCGCAGCGACAGCCCCCCCGGCCTAGCGACAGCCCCCCCCGGCCTAGCGACAGCCCCCCCCATCGCAGCGACAGCCCCCCCCGGCCTAGCGACAGCCCCCCCATCGCAGCGACAGCCCCCCCGGCCTAGCAACAGCCCCCCCGGCCTAGCGACAGACCCCCCATCGCAGCGACAGCCCCCCCCCCGGCCTAGCGACAGACCCCCCCGGCCTAGCGACAGACCCCCCATCGCAGCGGCAGCCCCCCCCGGCGCATCACAGCGACGACAGCCCCCCCCCACCCCCCGGCGCAGCGGCAGCCCCCCCCCCCGGCCCATCACTTACCTGGACGGCAGGACAGCTGGGCGGCTTCTCCGGACGGCAGCTCCAGTTTCTGCACCTTCCTCTAACAGAGGAAGGTACAGAATGGCCGCTCCAGCGCGCTCCCGAGCAGTGACAGCTCATCTGCGCATGCGCAGAAGAGCTGTAGCGGGGAGCACACTGAAGCGGCTCGTGCTGAAAGGAGAAGACCGGACTGCGCAAGCGCGTCTAAAAAAGCAAGCTGCCAGCGAATTTAGACGGAACCATGGAGACGAGGATGCTAGCAACGGAGCAGGTAAGTGAATAACTTCTGTATGGCTCATATTTAATGCACGATGTATATTACAAAGTGCATTAATATGGCCATACGGAAGTGTATACCCCCACTTGGTTTCGCGAGACCACCCCTTTAAGCCTGACTCAAAGAGTGATTTTAATACATCTCCCATTGGCCTCTATGATAGGAAAAGACTAATTGTGAGGGATTCTTTAAAATAAATTTTTTAAATGGCCATGAAAAGAGGTTGGGCCTAATTAGTTTCCTGTCAGTATTGTGATTAGATTACAAAGTGATCGGATGAAGAGAGCGGTCCGCTCTTCAAATGCGTCACTGAAAAAACCTTAATCAGCAGAATTCTTGAACGAGACGTTCTTTGGATTGCCCTGGCAGCTGTTGATCATCGATTTTTCATATCCATAGTGGTATCTTCCAATTCCATCTCTTCTTACCATGACATCATAATGTCTTGCCACATGAGAACTGGAGTCTATAATGTGTCACTAAAATTAAGTGTATGCTATTGCTTTTTTAAAACGTTTTTAGCTTTATGTCTACCAAATTCTCATATTGCAGCTACAATGTAAAAATATGTCCTGCGTTCATAAGGAGTGAAATAGTAATAGATAAAGTCTAAAATAGGTAAAATTACTTAAGAGGGAAGTCTCATGTCCTCGAGACAACCCCTATGATGGAATACAAAGCCATTTGGGTTGATATCCTAGAGGTTTTAATGGACAGGTAGTAAAAAAGTACAAGACAAATGTGCAACAAAAAGTACAGCAAAAACAAAGGAAGTTCAGTGTGTTCAGGGCGATTAAGAGTCCCTTTGTATATTGTATACTGATACACCTGATGACAATAGTAAAGAAAGAGAAGAGCGCCCTGTGTGTTATATGCAGTATGACAATTCATGTCTTCTATTTTTCTTCAAATTTGTACAGCTTGCAAGCTGTTACCAATAAAGGATTGTGCAGACCTTTTTCGCCTTTTTTGCGATTGTGAAACTGATAAAGATATCAGTTGAAATGATGGAAGTCTTTATGTACAGTAGTAGAAAATCAAAGAGGGCAAAGGGGCATGAGAACCCCTAAGGTGTCAGCACAGAATAAGATAGATCAAGTCCTGCTCCTCGAGAGCTGTCTTATCACTATGGTTTTCCTTTCAAATCTTTGTTGAATCTGCTTGTTGACAACCTGCACAAAACACCATACTGTATAAGTGCAATAATACTCCATAGAACAGGCAACAGCCTTAGTGTACTTTTACACGGGTCGATAGTTGCTCAAAAGAGCGATCCTAGGTGACTGTCGTGCCGTGTAAACACAGGACCCAACAAGCAAGAATTGCTCACTTTTCAGAGTCACTTGGTTTTTATCTCACCTAAAAACCAAGCAACTACCAGCCCATCTACAGAGGGTGACGTTCATCTCTGAGCCTGCCAGGATCTAGGGTGCTAGCGTGTTGGTCTCTTTAGGCCACCTGCACACGGGCAGATTTGCATTGCGGAATCCAGAGCGGGCTTCTGCCTCCGGATTCCGCAGCAAATACCCTCCATAGCATGCTATGGAAAACTGATTCTTCCTGCACACGAGCGGAAACCAATCACGGTTTCCACTCTCAGAGGAAAAATCACAGCATGCTCCATTTTTGCGCAGACTCCACGCGGACGGTTTTGATTGAAGTCAATGGAAGACATCTGATCCGCGGCCCTTTTGCAATTCACAACGCGAAAAACTTGCGGATTCCGCATCATCACTAGGGGAGCCATGCAGACCATTCGCAGTACAGATGAAGAAAAAAAGAAGCAACTGTGCTGATGCTTACCTCCTGAATATACCGTATCCCAAAATGGCACTGTCTGAGATACATATTATATGCCATGGATTTTCTGTCATTTACAGCACATGAGGAAGCATAACTTGAAGCTTCTGGCCTCCAATGCAAGCCCTGTAACAGGGCCCCCAACTATAATGCTTTATTCATAGTACTGGGCTCCAGAAGCGTAACTTGAAGCTTCTGGGCCCCAATGCAAAACCTGTAACACGGCCCCCAACTATAATGCTTTATTCATAGTAGTGGGCTCCCTATATGGAGAGGAGAGGCCTTATGGGCCCCCTCAGGCTCCTGGGCCCGGGTGCAACCGCATCCCTTGAATCCTCTACTGCAGGATTTTGCATGTGGAATCCGTCCCGCTCGTGTGCAGGTGGCCTTATTCTAACAACCCCCGCTAAGCACCAGGTAAGTCCATTCTTTTTTAAAACCTTTTTGAATCTGATTGCCTTTAGTGCACATTAGCATTTTCAAGGCGCTGTCCTTCTAACTTTGTGACTTTTGTTTTTCTTTGTCAGACTCTTACCACCCATGGTAATAATGGTTGTCACAGGACGCCCCCTTTTTCTGTCAAACACCTTAGATGCCACAGTTGCTATTGACCATGGCATCTATGATATTGAACAGCCGGGACTGGAGTTATCTCCAATCTTAGCAGTTGCACGACTGTGTATAACGGTCATGCTCACGCCACTGATCTCGTGGTTACAGTGGCAGCACCCACAAGATCATTGTGATGTATATATCTGTCACAGATAATCAGTACCTGCTTGTGATTAATATATATGCCACTGCATAAGGGGTTAAACCCTGCCAAGTTAGGATTATTGACATAAATCAGTATTACCTGTGGCCAAATTGTTCGCTCCATGTCACAGTAGTCATAGGCACAGTATTACTCACTGAACACCACATATATTAGACATTTGTTCATGGCACTAGGCTGTAAAATTATGCGGTTTAACTAAATTTTCAGGAATTTAGCAAAGTCTTGCTTTTTTCACATTGGAAATCGCCATCAGGTTTCTGTTGATGGCATGAAGAGCGTAGCATGCTGCACCATTCATATATATATATTTTTAAAGATTAAGCCCAATGGACCACTAATACATGAAAGGACTCTGTCAGGATCCATTTTCCAGTGGATTAGTAGCAGTATGATGCCTTTGTGGGATATGTCCAGGACATCAACCCATATTATGCTTCTTAAAGTGGAACTGGTATAGGAGAGGCAGCACACTGGAATAGATCTTCTTACCAAGAAATGTCCATAAAAAGGCTTTTATTCATGATCCACACATAGAAAACTGCGACGTTTCGATCATCCGCTGTGATCTTTATCAGGCATAATATACACCAGCAGGAAATGACTGCATTATATAGTGACAATAACCTATCACCCATAACGTATCCACCCACATTTAATTTAAAAACACATAACCTACAGGTGTTGTATAGGTGTCCGCCGTTCCACCGTCTGCATCGCGCCCCTTACGTCATCATGCAGCGTCCATTAAGTTCACCTAGATCCTCCCATATAGGGATGTTCACTAACATGCAGAATATCAATCCCAGCGTCACCACGCAGCGCGTCACAGCGTCACAGCGCATGACGTCATCACGCCAAGCGCCATCATGTGACCGGACACATGACCCACAGCGGTCATAATCATTTCACCATGGAGACCATATCACCAAACTTCAACAATACATCAGGACACATAAAGAGCAAGGAAAGCCATACAACTGATAATCCCTATAACATCATATATGCCCCTATAGTGTTATATTTAATATATGAATAAACACTGATGTAATAATTAAATGTTGGGTATTTCATCAGAAGAATATTATAATGCTTAGAAAGGATAATAAATATATACTGATACCCTACATGTATATAATGTATAGTGTTGTTACAGTGGTGACAAAAAAACCAAACCACGTGGTGTATCAAAAAAAATTTTTTTGCATATACGTTCCACTATTATATAGCACTTCTTTATACCTATCAATCAGTCAAAAATTTCTAATCAAGACACCATGTATCACGTTAACTTCTTGCATATGTCTTTATTAATTACATCAAAAAAGAAAATATCCTTCACAAGAATAAGGACAAAAATTTATTGAGCATGGTTTCAGGACTGATATTAGAAGGTGCAGAACATATTGTGACCAGGCAGGCACTTTGCATAAAGGTGGAACGACAGACGCCAATGGACAATTCTGTCAAGAAACAAACAAAAACATAATCAATATTTTAAAATTCATTAAAAAATCCATCAATATACACATATATGTATCAAGGTGTTATACAGGCAACTGATACATATAAAGGGTCATAATGAATAGTTTACATACCTGCAGGTTAAAGAGACAGTACACAGAAACATACCCAGACTTGATGTATAGAAATACATTATAGATGGGGAGTGACATGATATTCAATATTTAGACCCGTTGGGCATAGGGTCTCTAGTTCAAATATCCATTTTAATTCAAGATATTTCAGTTCTTTTATTCTGTCACCACCTCTCTTATCAATCGGAACATGATCTATCACCCGGTAACGCAGTTGGCTGACCGAATGGCCAGCCTCTCGAAAGTGTTTAGCCACTGGAACATCGGTACGTCCCGTCCTGACTGTACTTTTATGTTTACTTATCCGCGATTTGACGTCCTGTATTGTCTCGCCCACATACATTAAGCTGCACGGGCAACTGATTAGGTAGATCACATATGATGTATTGCATGAATATGTGTCCTTAATCTCGTATTTCTTACCAGTTCTGGGATATGTGAAAGAATCTCCCCTAATAAGGTTATTACATCCTGCACAATTTAGGCAGGGAATATTACCATGTCTGTCGGATACACGAATAGCTGATAGTAGTGGTGGGGCTGTCTTCATCAAAGTGTCCTTGAGATTCCGCCCCCTACGGTATGACATTAATGGGGAGGAGGCAAATTCTGTAATTTCAGGATGACCATTGGGAAGCATTGGCCAATGTTTTCGTAAAATTTGAGCAATTTTTCCACTTACAGGACTATATGTACTAACAAAGGGGATTCTCGCAAGATCCTTCTTTGTTGTGCGTGTGTTAGTCAAAAGGGAATCACGTTCAACATGCTTAACCCTCTCGTTTAATTTACGAACCAGCCACTCAGGGTAACCTCTGGACACAAATTTTTCACACATTTGTGTGAGCCTTTGGTCAACATACCTATCGTCCACAATACGTCGTACCCTGAGTAACTGGCTCCATGGCAATGACCTCACCATCTGTGGGGGATGGAAACTGTCGAAGGTCAAAAGGTTTTTCCTGTCAGTAGGTTTAACATAAAGATCAGTTGTTAAATGACAATCCACATTAGAAATCAAAACATCAAGGAATTGAATTTGTGTTTTTGAATATATTAACGTGAACTTCAGCTCCGGATATATATTATTCAATTCATGATGAAATGTGTTTAGTTGTTCAACTGACCCTGTCCAAATAAAAAAGATGTCGTCAATATACCTCCACCAAGACTGGACAAAGGTCCAGCTTGGGGAGGTATATATGTAGGTGGTTTCAACATCATCCATGTAAAGATTCGTATATGTGGGGGCCATATTGGACCCCATAGCGGTACCTCCTTTTTGGCGGTAAACTTTATCACCAAATAAGAAATAATTCTTATCAATAACTTCCTGCAGTAGAGTGAGAAGAAAAGACAGACTGCAATTGGGCATATCGGTAATTGATAATCGTTTCCTCACAGCGTCAATACCCTTGTCATGACTTATATTTCTATAGAGCGACACGATGTCAAAGGAACCCATTATTGCCTCAGCATTGACTTTCAATCCCTTGATTTTATTTAAAAATAATGGTAATGGTAATAATGGTTGTCACTGGACGCCCCCTTTTTCTGTCAAACACCTTAGATGCCGCAGTTGCTATTGACCATGGCATCTATGATATTAAACAGCCGGGACTGGAGTTATCTCCAATCTTAGCAGCTGCATGACTGTGTATAACAGTCATGCTCACGCCACTGATCTTGTGGTTACAGTGGCAGCACCCACAAGATCATTGTGATGTATATATCTGTCACAGATAAGCAGCACCTGCTTGTGATTAATATATATGCCACTGATTAAGGGGTTAAACCCTGCCAAGTTAGGATTATTGACATAAATCAGTATTACCTGTGGCCAAATTTTTCGCTCCATGTCACAGTAGTCATAGGCACAGTGCTACCCACTGAACACCACATATATTAGACATTTGTTCATGGCACTAGGCCGTAAAATTATGGGGTTTAACTAAATTTTCAGGAATTGAGCAAAGTCTTGCTTTTTTCACATTGCAAATCGCCATCAGGTTTCTGTTGATTTTTGATGGCATGAAGAGCGTAGCATGCTGCACCATTCATATATATATTTTTTTTTAAAGATTAAGCCCAAGGGACCACTAATACATGACAGGACTCTGTCAGGATCCATTTTCCAGTGGATTAGTAGCAGTATGATGCCTTTGTGGGATATGTCCCAGACATCAACCCATATTATGCTTCACATATTGCTGTATGTGTAGTGAATATTGAAATTGCCATTCCGTTGTAGGACATCATCCACCTTTAATATTAAGATACCAATGATAGCTTGAGGACATTGTAGGCCTCTTAAAGTGGAACTAGCCTATAGAAAACATCAGGTTCTGTTGCCTCAAGCTTGTCCAGTCTGTGAGAGTATCCTTATGAAATTTTGATCCTTGTGTTGAGAGTAACCACCAAGAACTGTGGTGGTTACTCTCAACACAAGGGTACTACATATAGATTGTAACCACCAAGCCTGTTTGCTTATGAATGAGCTAAAGTTAAACACCAGCATTTTACAGCTGTATCTGCTGTCATGTTAGTACTAGAGATGAGCGAACGTACTCGGTAAGGCCGATTTCGCAATCGAGCACCGCGATTTTCGAGTACTTCACTACTCGGGTGAAAAGATTCGGGGGTCGCCGGGGGGCGGGGCGTGGTGGAGTGGGGTGTAGCAGCGCGGAACAGGGGGGAGTTCTCTCTCTCTCCCTCTTCCCCCGACTCCCCTCTGTAACCCCCTGCTCACCCACGGCGCTCCCCGAATCTTTTCACCCGAGTAGTGAAGTACTCAAAAATCGCGGTGCTCGATTGCGAAATCGGCCTTACCGAGTACGTTCGCTCATCTCTAGTTAGTACTGCAGTGCCTAAATCCTTCATATTCCTTACCCCATTTGCAACAACACAGGCATTATCATGGCCATTGGAACCCATTACATTATTTTAAATATATTCTTAGGCTCTTTATGGCTTGAGAATGTGGTCTTCATAAGCCCCAGTTTCATGAGCCTGATTGAAAATATAGTATTCAGATGTCATAATGACAAGTATGATGACGTGGTGGAGGATAAAGTGTAAAGACAATGTATGCCTTCCCTGTATTTTATTAGATACAGAATGCTGATAAGAGTTATCTAATAAGCATTTGCTATAAAAAGAATTCCGATAGATGGGGGTGAATACAAAGTGAGTAGAGATGAGCGAGCACAAAAATGCTCGGGTGCTCGTTGCTCGAGTCGAGCTTTCCGCGATGCTCGAGAGTTCGTTTCGAGTAACGAACCCCATTGAAGTCAATGGACGACTTGAGCATTTTTGTATATGACCAATGCTCGCTAAGGTTTTCATTGGTGAAAGTCTGCAAAACCTACGAAAGTGATGGAAATGACACAGAAACGGATAGGGCAGGCGAGGGGCAACATGCAGGGCTGCATCTCAGGTTCCCAGGTCTCACTATTAAGCCACAATAGCAGCAAGAGTGGCCCCCCCACCCCCACCCCTAACAATTTTTACTTTGGACAAACCCTCATTAGCAAGGCACACCTTAGCTAAGCACCACAATACGTCCAATTAAGCACAAGCACTGCCTGCGGGACACACAGCTGCCTCTTCTCCTGGGTTACATGCTACCCAACCCCCCCGCACAACCCAGTGTCCACAGCGCACACCAAAGTGTCCCTGCACAGCCTTCAGCTGCCCTAATGCCACACGCTGGCTTCATAGCCACAACACCTTCATGTCTATTTATAAGTGCGTCTGCCATGAGGAGGAACCGGAGGCACACACTGCAGAGGGTTGGCAGGGCCAGGTAGCGACCCTCTTTAAAAGGGGAGGGGAGGTGGGGGGGGGGTGATAGCCCACAATGCAGTAGAGAATCGATGAGAAATTTATGTTCGATCTTCATTCCAATCCTGTGCCACCTCTGTCAGGAGCTGCAAACGTGGGCATAAAGGGGACTCAGCTGCCAGCCCAGCACTTCTACACATCTCCACAATGCAGCAATACTCGGTGTAGGAAGTATGTGAGCGGGCCCTGGGTCAGCCTCTGTCCCAGCAAACATCTTGTGTGGCCCAAGGTGCTGCGAGTGACATAGCAATGGGGACTCCATGTGTCCACACACTACTCATTCTGTTTGGGTGTCGGATACCTCATCGACAACGCAAGGGGTAAACCATCTGCACTCTGCACCCTACCCAAGTCTGTCAGTGTTTTGGGGACAGACAGGTACAACTCTGCTATGGCAAGTCTGTGTGCACCCAGAGCATGGGTGGCTAGCAGGAACACACAGACGGTACAGAAAGAAATCCCATTGCAGTGCCCCGGATAGCTGAGGTTACGTGAGAGGAAATACATGTTGGCTGCGGCCCACACGCCTGCCCTAGACATTCTGGAGGTTTTTCTTGGGGCCAGATAGGTAGAACACCGCGATGGGAAGACTTAGTGCACCCATAGTATACACAGACCCCTGTAATATTCCAGTAGCAAAAGGTATAAGCTGACCCCAGTAACAGTTATGTTGCAGAAGTCTAGGGAGACCCCAGTAACAGTTATGTTGCAGAAGTCTAGGGAGACCCCAGTAATATTTCTGTAGTAACAGTATAGAGAGACCCCAGTATAATTTCATTAGCAGAAGTATAGGCTGACCCCTGTAACATTTCTGCAGCAGCAGTATAGGTAGACCCCAGTAACATTTATGTAGCAGCAGTATTGGCAGACCCCTGTAACATTTCAGTAGCAGCAGTATATGCAGACACCTGTAACATAGCATAGCAGAGGACTGGTGATGCTAATGATTGCAGCATCGCCGCTCACCATCTGGGTAGACTCCTCAAAGTTTCCGAGGACCTGGCAGATGTCTGCCATCCAGGCCTACTCCTCGGTAAAGAATTGGGGAGGCTGACTCCCACTACGCCGCCCATGTTGCAGTTGGTATTCCAATATTGCTTTACGCTACTCATAGAGCCTGGCCAACATGTGGAGCGTAGAATTCCACCGTGTGGGCACATCGCACAGCAGCCGGTGCTCTGGCAGATTAAACCGATGTTGCAGGTTCTGCAGGGTGGCAGCTTCCGTGGTGGACTTGCAGAAATGTGCTCAGACGTGGCGCTCCTTGCTGAGCAGGTCTGACAAGTGCGGGTAGTTTTTCAGAAACCGCTGAACCACGAGATTGAAGTCGTGGGCCAGGCATGGCCCGTGTGTGAGGCTGCCAAGCTGCAGAGCCGCCACCAGGTTACGGCCGTTGTCACACACGACCCTTCCCGGTTGGAGGCTCAGCAGCAAAAGCCAGATGTCGGTCTGCTCAGTCAGACCCTGCAACAGCTCAGGGGTCGTGTGCCTCTTGTCACCTAGGCTTAGTTTCAGCACGGCCTGCTAACGCTTGCCCACCGCTGTGCTGCCGCGCCACACCGACTGCTGGCGACTTGCTGCTCACATTTCTTAATTGTGAGGTAGAGGTTGCGTAGGAGGAGGAGGGGGAGGGTTTAGAGGAGGTGGCATAGGACCCGCAATTCTGGTTGTGGGTAGGACGTGTGCGGTCCCAGGCTCTGACTCGGTCCCAGCCTCCACCAAATTCACCCAATGTGCCGTCAGGGAGATATAGTGGCCCTGCCCGCCAGTACTTGTCCACGTGTCCGTGGTTAAGTGGACCTTCCCAGTAACCGCGTTGGTGAGGGCACGATTGATGTTGCGGGAGACGTGCTGGTGTAGGGCTGGAACGGCACACCGGGAAAAATAGTGGCGACTGGGGACCGAGTAGCGTGGGACTGCTGCCGCCATCATGTTTTTGAAAGCCTCCATTTCCACAAGCCTGTATTGCAGCATCACCAGGCAGATCAATTTCGCAATGTGCACGTTTAAAGCTTGAGCGTGTGGGTGCGTGGCGGCATATTTGCGCTTGCGCTCCAAGGCTTGCGCTAGCGGCAGCTGGATGCTGCGCTGAGAGACATTGCTGGATGGGGCTGAGGACAGCGGAAGTAAGGGAGTGGGTGCAGGCCAGGAGGCGCTCGTGCCTGTGTCCTGAGAGGGGGGGTTGGATCTGAGTGGCAGGTTGGGGCACAGGGGGAGAGGCAGTGGTGTGACCAGGAGGCGGTGAACAGCCTTCGTCCCACCTTGTGGGGTGCTTGGCCATCATATACCTGCGCATGCTGATGGTGATGAGGCTGGTACTGGTGGCTCCCCGGCTGATCTTGGTGCGACACAGGTTGCACACCACTGTTCGTCGGTCGTCCGCGCTCTCACTGAAAAACATCCACACCTTTGAAGACCTAGGCCTCTACAGAGTGGCTTGGCGCGAGGGGGTGCTTCGGGAAACAGTTGGGGGAGTCTTCGCTCTGGCCCTGCCTCTACCCCTGGCCACCCCACTGCCTCTTCCAACCTGTCCTGCTGCTGCACTTGCCTCCCCCTCTGAAATCCTCTCCTCAGTTGGCTTAGTGAGCCAGGTTGGGTCAGTCACCTCATCGTCCAGCGGCTCTTTCTCCGAATCCTCTGTGCGCTCCTCCCTTGGACTTACTGCCCTTACTACTACCTCACAGATAGACAACTGTGTCTCATCATCATCGACCTCCTCACCCACTGAAAGCTCTTGAGACAGTTGCCGCAAGTCCCCAGCATCATCACTCAGACCCCGGGAGCTTTCCAAAAGTTGGGCATCGGTCACGACAAACTCCTCAGCTGAGAGAGGAACCATTTTTTCCCAATCAAGGCAGGGGCCCGAGAACAGTTCCTGGGAGTCTGTCTGCTCATCAGAATGTGTCATTTTCATGGAGTGAGGAGGCTGGGAGGAAGGAGGAGCAGCAGCGAGAGGATTCAGAGTTGCAGCAGTGGACGGCATAGAAGACTGGGTGATCGATACATTGCTGGATGCATTTTCTGCCATCCACGACAGGACCTGCTCACACTGCTCAGTTTGTAATAAAGGTCTACCACGTGGACCCAAAAATTGTGATATGAAGCTGGGGACCCCAGAAACTTGCCTCTCTCCTAATCCCGCAGCAGCCGGCTGCGATTCTCCTGGACCAGGAACTCGGCCTGTGCCCACACCCTCACTTGGACGTCCACGTCCTCTAGGCCTACCCCTACCCCTCAGCATGGTGGATTACGAATAGAGCAGACACAGAGCGGTCTGAATAATTATGCAATTATTGGCGTGCAGTTGGAGGCTGACAGTGGTTATGTAACGCACACTGCAGTCCCAGAAAAATAATACGCAAGGCTGCAAAAAGGCCTAGCTGGGTAATAGTGAGGCAACTCCCAGCAGCCACGCAGTATAATGCACACGGTCACAGGTAGCCCTAAGAATGAGCTTTTTTTCAAATTCTTTTGAAAAGACTAACAGCCTAGAGAGCGCGTATATGTCTTTCCCTCTGTCAGGGGCTGTCGCTGCACGCTGTGCGTGAATTTGCATGCACACACAGAGCAGTGTAAAAAAATATGCAATTATTGGCCTGCAGTTGGAGGCTGACAGCGGTTATGTAACGCCCCCTGCAGTTCCAAAAAAATAATACGCAAGGCTGCAAAAACGCCTAGCTGGGTAATAGTGAGGCAACTCCCAGCAGCGACGCAGTATAATGCACACGGTCACAGGTAGCCTTAAGAAGGAGCTTTTTTGGGGTACCTGTTGACAGGATTGTACACTAACACTGTCCCTGCCTGACCAGTACTGCCCCTATACTCTGTATAATTGACTGCAGACTGAGAACGCAATAGTTTGCAGAGCCCAAGATGAAAAAAAAAAATTGTGCACAACTGCTCCCAGCCAGCCACAACAGTAATGCACACGGTCAGATGTGGCCCTAAGAAGGACCGTGGGGGTTCTTGAAGATGCTAACAGTCTCCCTATAGCAGCAGCACCACTCTCCCTAATCTCTGCCAGTGTGTCTCTGTGGCGAGCCGTGGGCGGGACCTCTTTAAGTACTCAGTGGTCACTTGATTTCACCAGCCACTCACTGCAGGGGGGTGGGATAGGGCTGGAACGTCACAGGAGGAAGTGGTAATGCCTTTCCTGCATGTCTATTGGCCAGAAAATGGCGCAAAACATGCAGGGAAGGAAATGGAATTGACTCAAGTACCGCGTGGTGCTCGGCTCGCGTAACGAGCATCTCAAGTACCCTAATACTCAAGCGAGCATCAAGCTCGGACGAGTACGTTCGCTCATCTCTAATATTGAGCCTTCATGGGAGTTCATATACATTACCCAGACAGCATGCAGAAGCAGGTTATGACTAATTACTTATAGGAAAGTGGCAACTCTAAAGGCAGAGAAGGAACTGGGAGATAGATGTAGGTTGTGGTGCTGATATCAACCAGTGAGCAATCCTAAGGCCTGTTTCACATGGTAATATTTGGATTAGCATTTTGCATCAGTATTTGTAATTCAAAACCAAAAATGCATCAAAAACACAGGAAAGTTGCAAAACCTTCCCTTAACCCTTTCCAATCCAATTTATATCCTGGTTTTCCCAGGAGGCTTACTCTTTTTCTGCCGTTATACAACAGCCCTATATGCTGGCTAAAGCCAGTACTGCATGAGGTGACACATTGGATAGGCTCTGACAGCAGAGAGGCTGGCAATATACAATAAGAGAACCCTGACGGACGTCTTCTAACATCGGAGCTGTATAGCCCTAAATCATGATGTCTTCAGAGGTCAGACAGTGGATTGGAAAGGGTTAAAGGTTTTCTTTGTAGATCTTAAATCTGTGACTTGTCAATTTTTCAAAGCGGTTTTCACATTCTGTAATGCATAGGGTGGATTCCGTGACAGAATTGCATTTTAAACATGCCGATTTTGCTATAGATTCATTGCAGATGTTTGGGGAAACGTGCAGCGGAGAATTCACTCTGTGTAGCTGTACCCATAGGACCCTTTACACAGAACGATTATTGTTCAAAATATCGTTCAAACAAGCGAAAATGTACAAAAACCGTTGAGTGTAAGCGCAGCCAGTGAACGAATGACAAACGATAGATTGTTCGCTTTTCGTTTATTTCATGCAGACATAAATATCATCGTTGGATCGCACACTAATCATTCGGTTTAAATACCGATCATTCAGTTGTTCTCATTCACTTATACAATGAATGTGAACAACTGAACGATTTCTTGTTTGAACAAGCCAACAATGGATCTGCCTATAGAAGCAGGCTGCCCGATCAAACTCTGACATCGTTCACTCGATAAATCATTTTGGGTAAACAGGCCTTTACAATAATACTCTCAGATCTAAAGTATCTATACACAATCGCTAAACAGCCAATAATCTCATTGCTTGCTGATGCCCCAGTAACCAAGCCACCCTAGACATAAGCCCACAGGTGGATGTTCATGCCCTTTTTCCAGTCCTTAGCGATTTTCTTGGACAGTTTACAGCAATTTCAATTGTCTAATGCTCCTATACATAGCAACACCAAATACGTATTGCCAATAGAAAACTGCTATTGGAGTCTATACAAGACAAGGATAACTTGTATTTCCAACTTCCTTTACGTCTTACTAAATGGTACCCTGGGGGATGCACATACTTATATAAGTATACGCAATCAATGTTGGCTGAACACTTGTTTTGAACAAGTCACTGTCGGATACTTCTAGCAGTGGCCTATCTTTAACGAGAATAGATTTCAATATGCTTAATCCTGCTTTCCCCCGTTATCTGCCATGAGGGGAGAATAAGGTGACCCTACACATTAGATCCCCAGTTGAGTCTTATATAATGTATATAGGCACCATTTAGTAAGAAGTAAAGGCAGTTGGAAATACAAGTTATCCTTGTCAAGTAGCAGTTTTCTATTGGCAATATGTACAACATTCCCTTTTGATCTATAATTAAGAGACCTTTGTTGGGAAGATACACACCTTGTGAATGTTGCCAGCATATACTTAGAATTGCACATATACTACTTGCTGAGAATACTGTATCTTACACTAGTGTAGTCCCAGTATGACTTGGATGAATTTCTCTCTCTCAGATACTTGTGTCAAAAAGACTTTGTTAAAGTGTATTCTGGTTTAGATGTGAGGGAAGGGAACAGATCAAAGAGAATTCCAGCATCTATTTTAAGCTGAGCACAATAAAGACTTTTCTGACAGTACATATCACTAACAGGACAAGCCCACCAAATATCTAACGCTAAACCAATCTGTCTGTGACCTCTCAACAAAGATATAATTGGAAAGGATTATTTGAGTTAGTCGCTCAGGTGTAATGTGCCGCTTTCAAGAAGCAGTAACTGCCAACTTCCATTGGTTTTGTTGCTTAGTTTTTATGATATTCTCACTGGTACAAAAAAAAAAAAGTTGGCACTTATTCACGGCTAACAATCAAACCAGGCCCGTACCGCAAAATCTCACATGTACTTCACCTTGTATAAAGAAGCACAAATCTCCCCATAGAATAACGTGCTGTCACAGTTCATTCACAGAAAGTATATGGTTTGGAAAAGTTTAAGAACTAAGTGGTGCTTTATGTTTAAACATCTTCCATTATATCACTTATTGCACTTCCATAGTGGCCGGAAGCATGGCATGTGATGCACACCCCAAACATACCCTACTGTAACCATATTATAATAATCAGTCCACCAGCAGTGCTAACTTTCTTCGAATTATTACTTTTAGGCTGCTTTCACGCAGATTACAAAATCGTGTGATTTTCTCATGATGCAACAGCGCTACAAAAAACATGTATGTGAAGCCTATGCTTTCCTATGGGTTCCTTCACATTAGCAATATTTTGCATGCTGCTATCTTGTGAAAAAAAAATCACGACATGCTCTATATTGCCGCAATTTGCGATTTTTTTTGTAGCCCATGCTTCCCCATAGAGCCTTCGCTTTTGTCGCATCACATGAGAAAAAAATTAAAATAAATAAATCACATTTTTTGTGTGATGCGATTTTAACATTAGAAGATAAGCCCCAGCTGCACTGCCAAAAAAAAAGAATAAAGGAATACTTACCTAAAAGGCTCGGGCTGGGTCTTCATGAGTTCATGAATGGGTGAGTGAGAGCTGCCTCTGATTGGTGAGGCTGTGACCAATCAGAGGCAGCTCATTCAGCAGGCGGGGATTTTAAATCCCCGGCTGCTGAATACTACTCACAGCAGTTCAGGAGAACTACCAGTCGGCTGCGGCTGAACTCCGTCTGCCGGGACAAGGTGAGTATATATATTTTTTTAATTTTTACACAGTTTTGGATGATTTTCCCGAAAATTCATCCCGCGCTCGCCAGCAGCCCATTGCTTTCAATGGGCTAACATCGTTCTTCTCTGCCACAGCTGTTACAGCTGTGGCAGAGGAGAACGATCTTTATGCTGACAGTGTGGGGGGGGGGGGGGGTCTCACTCTTGCCACTATTGTGGCTTAATAATGAGACCTCGGAGCCCAAAATGCAGCCCTGCATGTTGCTTCTCGCCTGCCCTATCCATTTCTGTGTTTTTTACATGACTTTGGTGATTTGCTAAGATTTTCACAAATGAAAACCTTAGCGGAGCACCAGTCATATACAAAAATGCTCGAGTCGCCCATTGACTTCAATGGGGTTCATTACTCGAAACAAATTCTCGAGCATCACTGAAAGTTCGACTCGAGTATCGAGCACTCGAGCATTTTGGTGCTCGCTCATCTCTATTCATAAACTATAATAGGATCATGTGCTATCCAGGGATTGACATAGCTAGCAAACAGCCCCAAGCTATTTTTTTAAGTAAAATAATAAAATAAGTTATACTCAACAGCTTCAGATTCCAGATGCTCGTATTCTCCCCACCGTGACCTTTGCACCCAATCAAAACCCTCACTAGTGTCAAGTGATTGGCTTCAGGGATCACATATGTATATGGGATACCCCTACAGCAGCTTGTAAACAGAGCCTGGCGGGACGAATAGGAGTGCCTGGGGTTTGGAGATGTCAGTATAGGTTATTTTATACCATTAACTGCTTTTGTGAAAAGAAAAAGAAATAAACTTGGAAAAACCCTTCAATCTCTCACTCTCTCCCCCCCCCCCCCCCCCCCCCCGCTCACTCCCGCAACTCACCGCTCTCTCCCGCCAGCACCCGAATCTTTAGAGACGAGCGGGCAGGTACTCGCATAAGGCACTACTCGCTCAAGTAGTTTGCCTTAGCGAGTACGCTCGCTCATCTCTAGATATCACCCATTATTTTCAAAGCTGGCCCCATTGGAAGCACTCTGCCGCGGCCATAACCGCTGAAGTTAGGGATGAAGGTAATCCCTGCAGTGATGAAAGGCTGTTTTTACATGAAATGACCTCGCATCACTGGGGATTTCACATGGTGGGGAGAATGATATCGGGCCATGAATCACAGCCCGATATATCACCCTCGCCCGTGTGAAGGAGCCCTAACTTCTATCAACGTTGTAATCACACACATAAGGTTTAATTCTATTATGAGGACTCCTTCTAGGGCCTTGATTTTTTTTTGACAATGAGTGTGTGTACATATACATACACACTATTTTCTTTTTGTGAATTTTCATGCTAAGTGTTGATACTGTCATCAGGTTGATGCTGTCCGAACCACAAGCAGCATGAACCCGGGACAGAAAAGCCTGTTGCTGCTGTGCACGTTTTATTCTGAAATGCTGAAGTGTTCCAGCATAAATACACTTTAAAGTTTGCTGGAAGCGGAGCTCAGTCATGGGAGTGGGTCACATCACACCAGCCTCTCCACACCGGCTGCATGAAGACTGGCAGCTTGCTCTGTTTGTATATAGGAAGAGAGCTGTCGCTCTGTATGCAGTAGGCAGGGAGAGCCTGGCACAGCCTACCCACATCACCGAGTCAACCTTCAAAGTGTATTTATTCTGGAACACTGCAGCATTTCAGACTAAAACACCCACAGGGGCAGCAGGCTTCCCTGCCCATGGTTCATGCAGCACATGGTTTGGGCAGCATGAACCTGATGACAGAATCCCTTTAACCCCTTAAGGACAAGGCCTATTTTGGGCTTAAGGATGCAACGATTTATGGCGGATTTTAATCTCCATTTTTCAAAAGTCATAACTCTTTTATTTTTTCGTCAATGCGAACGTATAAGGGCTTGTTTTTTGTGCGGCGAACTGTAGTTTTTGATGGTGCTATTTTTGGGTACATTAGCTATATTGTAAAACTTTTAATATTTTTTTTATGATAACAGTGAGAGAAAACGCATCAATTCTGCCATAGATTATAATTTATTTTTTTTTTACAGCGTTAATTATGCAGCATAAATGACACAATTTATTTTTTCTGCGGGCCGGTATGATTACAACAATACCAAAATTCTTACATTTTTTTTTAGGTTTTTCCACTTTTCTGCAATAAAAACCCTTTTTTTGGAAAAAATGTTTTCTAAATCGCTGCATTCAAAGTCCTGTAACTTTTTTATTTTTCTATGTACGGAGCTCTGTGAGGGCTTATCTTTTGCAAGATGAACTGTAGTTTTTATTGGTACCATTTTGGGGTACATACGGCTTTTTGATCACTTTTAATGCGTTTTTAAAAGAGGCAAAACGCTAAAAATTAGCATGTTTCAGTTTTTAGCGTTTTTTTTTACGCTTTTTTCCATTCCGAGTCAAAAGCACACGCAACTTATTGTACGCGTCAGTACGGACGCGACAATACCAAATATGTGGGATTTTAATTTTTTTTATTACTTTTTTTATGCCAATATGACAAAAAGCACAAAAAAAGGCTTGTTTTTTTTTTACACTTTCCTTTATTGTACTTTTTTTTTTCCCCTGTTTGTCTCCCTCTGGGGGACTTAAGGCACAGCACTGATGATCGCTGTGATAAGGCATGGCAGGACTTCTGTCCTGCCATGCCTTATCGCTTATACAGCAATCACAGGTTCTGGCAATACAGGACGCCGGTATCTGCCATCCTGTTGCCACGGCGACAAGCCCGGCTCTCTGCGATTATATCTCGAGAGCCCGGCAACTTCACAGAGGGAGCACGCTCCCCTCTGTGAACCCTTCCCATGCCGCAATCTACATAGAGCGGGGGGCGCATCTCCGATGACTGACTACACCTGCTACGGGATAGTGCAAGATCACTTATGATCTCGCGCTATCCCCAGGACGTAAGTTTACGCCTTGTTGCGGGAAGTCAGCTTACTGGAATTCAGCTACCCAATGGTATTCACAGAACACTTTGCTTGCACAATATTCAAACCAATGGAATAGCCTCTCAGATTTCATTCCAAAATCATGTTGAATACAACTAGGCCTAAAATGCAGTGCTCAAAAAATTAAGGGAATACTTAAATCACACATCGGATCTTGATGAACAAAAGCTTTAAGTTGAAAATTTTTATTGATATAAAATTGCGCAACTCGTTGCCTTATCATTGGTCAATGGCAACTACAATCAACTAATCGAGAGCTGCATTCCAAATCATCCAGAAAACATGTTTGCAAAAATTTCACGGCAACTCATTGTGTGTGTATGGCTGCCACGTGCCTGTATGCACTACTGACAATGTCTGCGAATGCTCCTGATGAGTCGGCAGATGGTGTTCCTGTAGGATCTCCTCCCAGACCTGCATCAGCGAGTTCCTTGTCAGTTTGTGGTGCTATTTGGCAATACGATATCCAAGTGATCCAGTTTGTTGCGGAGATTTTCCACTGGATTCAGGTCTGGGGAGTATGAGGGACAGTCAATGGCACCAGCAGTGCTGTCATCATCCAGGATCTGTGTACACACACTGGCCATGAGGCCAGGCATTGTCCTGCTCCAAGTGGAACCTCGAGCACACTACACCAGTGTAAGGGCTGACTACGGCTCTAAGGATTTCATCTCAGTACATAACAGCAGTCAGGATACCATGTGGAAAGTATATGCAAACCTTCGAGGAAAGGACTATAACTGCCCCACCACCAAACCAGTCTTATTGGATGATGTCATAGGATGTCATGTGTACTCAATGTGAACCTGCCCTCATCTATAAAGAGGACAGGTAACTAATGACAGACCTGCCAACTCTGTTCTTTTGCAAATGCCAATCAAGTGCAGCTGTGCCTGCATACCACCCTCATGGACTCCGTTTATGATAGCTTGGCCAGAAACATGCAACACAGCCTAACTGCACAGATTAGGATCGCTAAAGTTTAAGCAACTTGGGGTTAGAATGTGATGCTTAAGTGTTCCCTTCATTTTTCTTGAGCAGTGTAGATTTGGAGTCCATTGACTTTATACCTATAAAACACTGTTATTCCACATTAAATCAGAGACATTACTTAATGTCCCCAAACATGAGAAACATCAATTTTATTATACCAATTACCAAATGTTCCTAATAGGCAACAGTCAAATTAATAATTTTATGCATAGAATTGTCAGCAACACGCATGCAACAGACAGACACATTTTCTTTAGTATCACAGTCCTAAAGGCTCAAACTCTTTAAACAGGTTTTCCGAAATTTACTACTGATGACCTACCCCGAGGATAGATTATCTATAGTTTATCGGCAAGGGTCCGCGACTTGGGATTCCCGTCAATCAGCTAATCTTTAGGCACCTGTCCACGCAGGTGAAACAGAAGTCCGGATTGAGGTCTGAGCCATAAGTGTAATAGAAGGCATCACTCCCATTGAAATAAATGGCAGTGAAGCAGTTTAATACACTTCCAGCACTGACAGTGGCACCTGAACAGCTGACCAGCCAGGCTCACAAGCAACGGAACCCAGCTAATCCACTACTGATTTATCCAGATGACAAAAATAAAAAATACACAAGGCCAGATTGGTATTTTTTTCCCCACCTGTCTCCTGGCAACGTCTTGGGGGAAAAAAAACAAAACAGTGGCTACACAACTGCCTATTTGCTACGTTTTTATGCGATCCCATAGACTTTAATAGGCCAAAACAAGACATGCTGCAAATTTTATGATTTTTTTATGTGCATAAATCTGCATATCTGAATATACCAATGTCAGTATTAGGTCTGGAAAAAAATAAAAATATGGACATAGTACAGACAGAATATACACCTGTATGCATGAGGCCCTAATAGGATCTGTTCACTATCCTCTGAGACTGTGTATATATAATAAAACTTACACACACTTGTATTTCCCATGAAGTAAGAATCCTGAAGCATTTTTCATAGAAAATGCCCAATAATGTTCGCTAGCATTAGACTGTAGACCCATTAAGGCTGTGATCACATTTGCATTGGAAGCTCCAAACCGCAGATCCGTTCCAAAATCCCATGCTATGCTCTATCATTTAGGAAAATACTGGAGGGCATAATGGAAGCCAAATGGACTTCATTATAATCAATGGGGTGTGTCTGGTTCGGTCATAAGTTGGAATGGTTCTGCAGGGATTACGTTTTTTGTACCAGTGGCAAAAACAGTACCCCTGAACACAAATATAAACGGAGAATAAAAAGGAGCCATCAACTTAGCGAGTTGGGTGAATTTAAAATTCCCCAACTTATTACAATATTGAGGACCTATTAGTAAGAGCACCAAACAAATTAAGGAAAACCCCATTATATATCAAATTTCTAAATTATATAAAGATTTTCTTTTAAACGACTGTATATTAATTTTGATCTTAAATATTTATATTGGTTTACAACTGTGCATAAATCGACATTTTGCATTCAACCTTTAAAAAAAAAAAAAAAAATCCAAAAATAAATAAGTCAATTTTTTTTTACACTTCTGCAAATAACAGGTCTCATGACGTAAAAAACAAGAAGCACTTTATATATAATATACATCTGACACTACAATCTTTTTTTATATATATGATTTCAGTGATGTTTAGATTAAGCTTTAGTAAAAATGCATACATTTGGCAAGCATAACCCCCACCCCTCTCACCCATTGACATCCACACAGTCCTACATCGGTCAGTACTAGCACCAACACTCGTGAAGTGTTTATGTGGTCGACAAATGAAAGAACTCTTGTATACAGCTTGTTACCTGCCCGCAGAAAAGTCACCAGATACCACACAGTTGTTCACATACAATTTACTGTAATATACAGTAGCAATACATTCTGTCCTGCTGGAACTTGTGTCACTAAAAACGGACAGACCCAGCAGAAATAAATTAGTCATCTTCAAACCTCAAGCTTTCTTTGTATGGCTCATATCTCTACAAAAAGATACAGGGGAATTTGTCATAGGCTCCATTGAGACGCCGTCTACGTTTTTGGGGGTGGGGAGGAGGTAACACTAAGAATAATGTGGTAAATCGAAGCTAATCGAAGATGACGAGGTTATGTTACATCAGTCCAATTCTTGTTATAAAAAGCAAAAAAAAAAAACAAAAAGAAACCAAAAACAATTAAACTAGTTCTAGGTACGTGGATCAGCAGTTAAGTTTTCTTCGTCCTCTGAGGTAATGAAGATTAAGCTCACAACAGTGATTTGATACAATATTTACCCTGAGAATACAGAGGAAACATTGATACAAGACATGAAGTTGCTGATATCTATGTGCTCTTGCAATGGCAGCTTCTTGTCTTATACAGTACTTGGTCCTTTTAGTAGAAATGCTATCGACTTGATCATGCCACTATTAAATACTGATGATAAAACAAACCAAAGAGGCTTGTAGAGAAAAGGCAAGCTGCTATCCACCAGGTAAGAAAGGATAGAAGTCCTCGGAAGAGAAGAGGAGTGAAAATGTTCTTTAAGCCCCCGAGGGCCATTGTAATTTGGGTTACAGTTGCCTTCATTTTTTCTTCTGGACATGGCACTTCAGAAGAAGCTGGGCTAGTTCCCTGCATGGCTTCAAGTTCAGAGCTGGAGTCATAGATACCCCAAGAATGATTACCTAAAAGTAAAAAGCAAAGAATGTTAAACTATTACCACACACTCCATAGAAGAGCATGTGCATGGTGGATTTACTGCTGAAGTAGTATTCAAGGGGCAGATTCATGCCTACCCAACGTCTTCAGAAGTAGGGTTGTATGCAGGAGCATCACCATAGGTGCCACATACTGAAGTGCAATAACACAGAGGTAATAAAACACTCGAGCCACCTAAAAACAAGACAGAATACATCAGTGGGCTGCTAAATGAGCAATACGAATACTTCCCAGAGCACTAAAGCACTTGCTTCTGAAAGCACATTAAAAGAGATGTAAAATAGTCTGTATTAACCCCTTGAGTGGCACGCCCGGAAAATTTCCGGGGACGAGCTCCACTGCTCATAGCAACATAGCCCGGAAGATTTCCGGGCTATGTATCACTATGGGAGCTGCAGAGCACAATGCCACAAGCTGTGACAGTGTGCTCTGCCTGCACAGACCCACAGAGAACAAAGTAAGGGCTTTGAAAAACCAGCAGAAGATATTGCCGACATGTCGGCAATGTCCTGCTTTGTTTACAGGTTGCCATAGAGACCATCGGCTTGTCAGAAGCAAGCCGATGGTGTCTGTGGCAGGGAGAGCTGGTTGTTAGCTGTCAGAAGACAGCTAGGTACCAGCTCTTACAGCAGAGATCAGAGAAAACCTCCGATCTCTGCTGTGTTAACCCTTTACATGCTGCAGTCTATGTGACTGCAGCATGTAAAGGGCTGTCACTGCAGCATGTAAAGGGCTGTCACCATCGGACCCCTGGAATGTGATCAGGGGTCCTGATGGGTCCCTGTGGAAGTCCCCTAAAGGGACCAAAAAAAAAAAAAAAATTTAAAAATTAAAAAAAAAAAAAAGTAAAAAAATTATTTAAAAAATTTAAAAAACACTTGTCTCCCTTTACTTTGTAAAAAATCAAAAATACAATCACACATGTGGTATCCGTGTGCGTCATAATGACCCAGAGAAGGAAGTTAATACATTATTTAACCTCTTAATGACATAGCCCCTTTTTTCTTTTTTCCCCATTTCTTTTTTTCCTCCCCCCTGTTTAAAAAATCACAACTTGTCCCGCAAAAAACAAGCCCTTATATGGCCATGTCAATGGAAAAATGAAAAAGTTATGGCTCTTGAGACGCAACTGCAAAACTAGTTGAAATTCAATGATTAGACCATTTTAAAAAACCTGCCCTGGTGGGCACAACAGGGTGGTAGGAAACCTGCCACTCAAGGGGTTAAAAGCCACTACGGCGCTCATATAAACTAGATAACCATTTAACAGGAAACGACACAGGTTTTTGCAGCAACATCAGTTAGGCATACAGAATCAATAGTCACCATTATGGAAAAAAAAAAAAAATAAATATATATAAAAAGTCCCACTGTTTCACCGCCTTGGACTGTTAAAGGGGCACTAACTTGTCAGTCAATGTCTGCTCAACTAATGCCTATGTGTCTCATCAATTTTGGAAAATACTTTCATTAAAAATGTTGTTGTACCACCATTGTTATTTAAGTATGAAGTGGCTGTCACTAAGGGTCTATCTTCAACTCCCTATGCAATCCACTGTCTGTTGTTGGGTGCTGGGCTTCTGTAGTAACTGGGATGTTTCTTAGTTATGGGAAAAAGGCCTTTTTTCACAGGTTCACTGCCTGCACTTACAGGCGTAATTTGTGTTGGTTTTATGCAGGTGTGATCTGCTCCATATTTATGAAATAAGTGAATGGTGCTTGTAAATGTAGTGAATAATTAGAAGCGCAAGAAAACTAGTAAATGCGTCAAAAATTGATGGTTTTTATGAAAGACACATGTAGACCAGGAAATAGTCAATAAAGGATATGTGCCAAAAATCACATAGATGCACCAAAATGGGAATTTGTTTGACCTCGTTTACCTCAGAGTGCTGGGGTGATTTTTTACACAGAGTGGCTGAGCATCTGGATTTACAGCCATATAAAAGGATGTCGTCCCATTAAAATAATAAAGATGTTTGAAAAGTTTATGCAAGCAAGAGCGATGTGAGCACCAAAAATCATGAGAAATGCATCAAAAATTTCTTAGATGCATCAAAATAAAATTGCTTTCCTGAATGCCCTCAAAATTTACCCCAGAGTGGGTACGGAGGTGATTTTTACACCGGGTGGCTGAGCGTCTGGATTCACAGCTGTATAAAGGATGCATGAAGAGTTTATGCAAGCAAATGTAAGGCAGGCATTTAAAAAAAAAAAAAAAAAAAACACGGTTACACTTGCAAGACTGGCGGAGCCATTCGAAAATTTTCATTCTTTTTGGCGAAAATCAGATGTACACATGTTCCAATTTAAGTACACCGTTACTCCAGGGCCAATAATGCCACAAATCTGTTGGAATCTGCTTCATAAATAAGCCCCATTATTTGCAATCTCCACATGCTATGCCTCTCCTGCTGTTACAGCACATGTGTGTGTATACACATAATATATACCGTGCTTTCCCGAAAATAAGACACTGTCTTATTTTTTTTTCCCAAAAAGGGCACCGTGTCTTATTTTCGGGGTAGGGCCTTGCACTTACCTGGTCCGCAGCGTCTCGATGCCTCCTGATGATGACCCGCGGCGGCGCGGCCTCCTCCTCGTCTCACAGATGCCTTCTGCTGGCGACGGGGCTTTGAATCCCCCGCCTCCAGCAGAAGCGAGCGCTGTGATTGGCTAATCAAGTGCTGACAGCCAATCACAGCCGGCGCTCGATGAGCCAATTACGGTCACTCAGCGATATCATTCAGCAGAAGGCATCTGTGAGACGGAGGATGCCGCCGGAGACCATTGGGATGCCGCAGAGCAGGTGAGTAATAATTTTTTTAGGGGGGGGCAGCCAAAATAGGTCCTATTTTCGGGGGAGCCCTTATATATCAAGCCTCCCCCAAAAACCCAATAGGTCTTACTATTGAGGTAGGACCTATTTTCGGGGGAAAACACCGTAGTGGGTTTACTAACAATTTGGCCAGAATTCCTGGGAAAGCAGAGGTGCACATTTAGATATTGTCTACCTACTGGTTAGACCCAAAATAGGGCAACGCAGCATATGAAGTGAGGGAAAGGAAGTACAGGACAGTAAACTACTTGCAGAATGATAGGCGTGTGACATGCCTCTGCCTGAAAATGGAATGCAAACAGAGCAGCAGAAAAATACAGGAGACCATCTGTAAAACATAACTCAAAAACATGAAACAGGGTGCAAACAGCAGCAAATGTGTGGGTAAGGAGAATGCTATATTTGAGAAAACTTGTTGAAAACTCAGGTACGCTTTACAGGTGTTTTCTGGCCCACCATTATCAGATCAGTGGAGTGCCAACTCCTGGCACTCCTGACAATCAACTGTTTTAAGAGGTCATGGCCCTTGGATGAGTGCTGCAACCTGTTCATTGTATACAAGGCACAGCACTGTGCACTGTATAGCACCTGTGCGTGATACAGAATGGGAAAAAGTTGCACAAAGCCCAGGTGACTGATGGATGTGACATTACAAGATAATAAAGAGATCGTAGTGCTACTCTGAGCTTGTCAGCCTCTTCAAACAGCTCATCAGCAGGGGTGTGTGTGCGTTCTAGTAGCCAGCTCCATCAATTTGATATCCATAGCCTTCTTAAGGACAAATCATCAAATTCTGAGTCCTGGAAGATAGCAGCTGTAGAACGTTCTTATGGTCAGGAGAGGACTGCTCATACAACAAGGCTACAAGTATTCACCTTTCTGACAAAAATTATTTTATTTGAATATGAATCTTTTTTATGTACTGCAATAATCCAGTGTCTAATGTGTCTCTGCTACATTATAAGCTCCATAGCTAATATTTTCTGATGGGGCTAAAAATGAGGGCCCTAACAATATTAATTAAAGAGGTTGTCCGGTTACAAACTAACTTTTAAAATTAGATCTTTATGAGTGAAAACATATTTACCCTCCTCAGCCCCAGCGATCAACGCTGCAGTCCCACGATTCTCCCGGTCTCTAACAAAGTCAGGTGACCGCTGCCTGCCAATCAGAGGCAATAGTGTCACTGTTCTGAACTTTTGGCATCATGGCGTCTAGGATGTGAGCACCGATACCAAGAGACAGATCAGTGATGCAGAGGCCTCTGATTGTTAGCGGAAGTCAGGTGACTGCTGCCTGTCAGAGACTAGGAAAGTCGTATGGCTGCAGCGCTGATCACCGAGGCGAAGGACAATTAGTAAGTCTATTATATTGTTCTCACTCACGTAGATCTAATTTTAAAAGTTAGTTATAGCCTTTACCGGAAAACCCTTTTAAGGCTTGTCAACTGGGAAGGGGGAGGGGGGGGGGTGACAAACAGTCCACAAATTGAAGTTACTAGAATTGTTTTGTTTTTTTTTCCTGGAAATTCTTCTACAAAGACCAGTTTCTGCTAAATATCTCATCTGGCGAAAACGTATTGATTCTGCAGTAATGTAGGGGAAGTAACAATTTGGTGTCCCACATAATGGGTCCACGGAAAGTGAAACATCATAAGAACTGATTGAGGACATTTACCATTTTCTGTAGTTCCATAGTACTTATCCTCCCTGCTTCTTTCTTCATTTGATCCACACACTTCTGAGCCAAATTTAGGTATGCCTGTAGATGGTATCTCATCATAATTAACCTTAAACCACACAGGAAAATGATGATCCAAAGTCGGACTGTATCAAAGGCATCTTCTGTCATTCTGCCATCAGAGAAAGAAAAGTCCCAAATAAAAGGGTTAAAAGAAATCTATTCAATCAAAGCATACAATATGTCATACATGTTTTAGATGTGGGATCTTGGTCTATTGTAAGAACAGGAGTCCTCTTTAGGGTTGACCTTACACACTTTCCGTAACAGTCTACAGAAGTTTATGCACACAGCCTTGACAATATGGGGAAGTAGCCATTTTTATCCCCATAGTTCTGTATTTTTAAAATTTTCCACTACACGTCTGATCCTTGATGGTCCTTATTTGGGCTAACGAATACATTCATTATATTGGAAAACAGTTGCACATCAGCAGCCTGAATGTGTAGGGTCCTGTAGCTTTTGATTACCACGATCAGAAGGTTGCTCTGGACATTCATAAAAGGAGTTGCCTATCCCCACCATAATCCTATAGGCAAGAATCAATGGCAGCAGTGGCCCCAAAAGAAATGTTCAGGGTTCATTTGTATAATGAAGGATGATCACATCTTGTTTTCGCAGTAATTAGCACTGTTGACTGGGGTCTTGGATTCACAAATGATGAAGGACAGTATCTGCATGAAGTTTCTATGTTCTCCCCGTGTTTGTATGGGTTTTCTCCCACACTGCAAAAATAGACTAACAGTTGAATTTAGATGGTCATCAATTATGGCCCCGATTGGGACTCACCATTTCTGTACAATATAAATAAACTAGCCCGGGTACCCAATACAGAACGTGTGCAATACAAAACGGGACATTTTAAGTAAGAAAAGATGATATCAGAACGCCCTTCGCTTGCTTGGCATCTTATATCTAAAACACAAAATCTGTTTGTTTGTGTCGTATACAAATCCCCAGTTCTGGTCCGATTTGAGTAAAATTGTGCTTGTGTTGTCAACAGCAACCAATCATAACTCAGGTTTCATTTGTTATTCTGCTGAGGTAAAATAAAAGCTGTGCTGCGATTTGTTGCTATAGGCAACAGCTTTTAATCCTCTTAGCCCTGAGATAAATTGCAAGCTGCTCTGTGATTGGTTGCTATGGGCAACAGTATTTAATCCTCTTAGTGCTGAGGTAAAAGGAAAGCTGCTGTGATTGGTTGCTATGGGCACCAAAAACAACACAAAACCACAAACAAGCATAAGATAAATACATTTCTAAAACTATATTCAAAACAGTAAGAGAATAGACTTACAGAGCTACACTTTCCTTGCCCAGTGGTGGATTCAGAATGTAATCCTTGGTTATAGGTTTCACCCACAGCAGCACCATCAACAGAGGAGATAAAAAATTAATATGAAGCAAAAACCTGTAAGTGAAGAACATAATTTAAATAACCAAACTTCAAGAAAAGTCTTTCTATTTTAATGACAAACATTTCTTATTGTAAACCGGCAAAAGGAGGTCAATCTGGCTCAAATTTCTATATGGAACTTGAAAAGTTTACCAAGAATTTAAAAACCATGAAAAAAAAAAGTGTGCTCTTCTGTACTTTACTAGACGACTGGCATGTGGCCTAAAGGAATAGATACTGCAAAATGTAGAATGCTGAGCAGCTCGGTATGGGCACCAACCAGTGTGATAACCGTCTATACTTTGGCATTAAAGATCTTTTCATGGTACAATCCGTTAGAAAAGGCTGTAAATAGCCATCAACATGGTAAAACACACCTAATAGCCATGGATACCTTTAAGCAACTAAGAAGCTATCAATAAAGACAATGAACTCACAAATAAGAAGAACACTATAAGAATAAAAAGAGATCAGTTTACAAATTATAAATTTGAATCAAAGCAGCATTTCCTATCATATATTTATCTCATATCCACAGAATAGGCCATAAATGTCCAATAGGTGTGGGTTCACAAGAGGCTGTATCAAGCAGTAGACTGAATGAAGAGTTAGTTGTGTGTGCAGTAGGGTTTCTTAATTCCCATAGACCTGAATGTAAACAGCAGTGCAATGTGTAGCCACATTTAGCCCATAGCTGCGTTTGGCCATCAATGCTAGCCTAGTAAGAGATGGGGATGTCTCAGATGAGACTGCATCTATTAGACAAATATGGTATATCTTATTGTCTAGCCACAAAGCTAAGATAGGAAAACCTACAGTGTGAATTGTTGAAGTCAAGACAAGATGTGGAAGAACATGAAAAATCTTGGAGATTGGTCAGGTATGGTGGCACAATGTCTGACTGCCATTCATACCTTCAACAGAAGGCTGCAACTTATCCCACTACATAGGCATGCAGTAAAATACGGTGTCAATAGATTGCTATTGTAAAAAAATAGTTTACCCTGCATCTATTACTATTACGTATTCTCTACATATAATATGTACCATGCATCTATGACATTAATGTACATCTCTGCATGGAAGATCTTAGTAGACTACACTTTTCCATATAAAAGAAAGGTATGCCAATACATACAAGGCAACCATATGCAAAGAGGACCGCAGATAAAGTCATATATATATATATATATATATATATATATATATATATATATTACACACATACACACATATATATATATACATATATATATATATATATGACATATATAAAAGGGAGCATTTATAGTGAATAAGCCAAATCTAAGACCAAGTTCTAGTTTAACAAACCTCAAGAAGAATCAGAAGCAAAGCTAACTTGTAAGCTGCTCACAGAAGTGTCAATAACACTTACAGAAGCCAGAGACATGTTATAATGAAGTGCTGTGGTCCAATCACCACATCTAGGATTGGAGAAGAAAACCAGGGCTGTGGAGGCAGAGTCAGAGTTCCTTTTTCATGAACTCGGAAGAAATGTACCGACTCCAGCTTATAATAAATATAATTAATATGGTAGAATTAATTAATGCAGAATTTGTTTCATATTGTTTTTCATAGGAATTTAGGCACGTTTTGAAATGTCCTATAAATATATGTTCAATTCATCCTATACCCTATTTATCAAAAACATTGATAACTAGGATGTGGAATGTAGGATGTGGCTTTATCGTCATGCTGATGAAAAGCCTGAGGTTACCATGTTTATAGCACTTAAACATGAGTCATATATGAACGAATCGGAGTCTGGGAAAATTGAGGATGGAAGTCGGAGGTTTGGCTTACAGACTCCACACCGTAGAGAAAATAAAAGGACAAGTTGTTTTGGAGTTCACTGCCAGCTGGAAACATGGTGAAGATAAAGGAAAGAGTAGATGTAACAAAAGATCATCAAGTCCTGGGAACCAATGTATGTGCGGGTATGACAAAACCATAATCCAACATTCATTCCAACACAGAAAAACTGAGAATTACAGACAGAACTAGGCTCCTTACTGTGTTAGTGTTTCTCTGGTCTGACTGAGGGCATCAAGGTGCATCTGAGCCAAACGGAGGCCCGGGAATGTTAGGAAGGCTCCAATGAGGGAACAAAGTACCGCCAGGAATAACTTAAACGTAAGCTTGGACATCGGTCCTCTGAGGGAGAAAAAGAAAAGCCAAAGTATCACATCAGTTTTAGTTTGTATACAATAGATTATTAAATTCTACTTTAAAAAAAAGAGAGAGAGAGAAACCACCCTGAAGGGGCTGCTCTGTTTCCCCTTAAGCTACAGTCTTTGTGGGTGCTTAAGTCGGAAGTGGATCTAGCAGGAAAAAGTATGAAAACTGTTCCTTTATATTTCCAATATCTTCCAAAACCATTTCTCTTGGCTCAAAAACTGCCATGAGAACAGTTGTTTTTTTTTTTTTAAACAAGTTTTTTTTTTAGAAGAAATTTTGTATTTTTTTCAGCAAAAACCAAGGTGGCAAAATGCTAGCTGTAGATCAATAATCAATAGCAGTTAAGAAACGCACTATGATCAAGGCAGTTGAAAAGCAAAGGAATCCGGCACTACTTGAAGAACAAGAGGTGGATTGTTGAATATCTTTATTAAAGCAGGCTATGCCTTTAGGAGTCAGAATGACACCTTCCTTGTGCCATATGCATAATATCCACGATTAAAAAGCCAATGGAGACCCACCGGCGTATGAGGTCATGTGATCAGCTAATAGCGACTTTATACATTGAAAACGTAAAAAACTTATTTGAAAACACAAGCATTTCACACAAAAAAAAGAAAAAAAAGAATATATTAACCCCTTAAGGATGCAACCCTCCCCGCCACAAGTTTTGTATCACCACATTCGTAATGATCGAAGAAAATAAGTTAGTACCTTAATTAACTAATATAAAGCGTTCAAAAAGTCACATGGATCAACAAATTGTACCATTAAAAAAGTACAACTTGTCCCACAAAAAAAACCAAAAAAAACCCAAAAACTAAAATGGTAGATTTTGGTACACCGATTGCGATCAACATAATTAAAGGTAATTTCCAATTAAAAGAAGCCTTCTATCCATTTTCAATGTTTTCTCTTTCAAAAACTCAAACTCAAAAAAGTTTCCGATTTGAAGAACATTTTCCCTCCCACGAGGTGCAGTACTCTACATTTATTTTAAATGGGAAGGGGGATCATGACATCTAGACTCATTTCAATGCTGGCAATACTTACTGAGACTCCAAGCCTTGTTTTTGAAGAAATTGTACTGCACTTTCTGAAAAATTTGTGAAGCCTAAGTAAAAGACATTTCAGAAGATCAGTTCAGAAACCTTTAAATCCCTCACAATGTGTTCTTTTCTTAAAGCAGATTTGAGTTAGAAATTCAAACGCAGCCCAGGTCTTCCTAGGACAAAGCTTTGCTACCATGTGTCGGATCCTTGCACTGAATGGCTTACGTATATACCATCTTGTCCACAGAACTTGCAGGGTGATCATTAATAACACTTAAATGTACAAACCAGACTCAAACTGGTTAAAGAATACCTGTGGCCATGAAACCCCCCTGAACCATTAGAATGTGTGCAAAGTCAAGAGAGACAGGCTCCAAGCATGCAATCATTAGCTCTGTACTCACTTTCCAACCCCAGTACAGGTTTTTTTTAGTTTGTTTGTATTTTCCCGGCCGCCGCTTAGCGATGGACGTGGGTACCTGCAGCCCATACGCAATGTTAATTTTGGATGGGCTGCATTGACATCAATGGAGGCCATCCACACGGAATCCGCGGTAAAATAGATTTGAAATATAGCTTTTTTTTCTTATTTTGTCTGCTATTTTATACTTTTAGGCTGGGTTCACACAAGGCGGAATTGCCGCAGAAATTCTGTTGGGAATTTCGCCGCGGCAAATCCGCCTGCGGCCGCTTATTCCGGGATCAGCCAGCCATGTGGACAAGATTTCTCAGAAATCTCGTCCACACGGGATGGCGAATCTGTCACGGCAAAGCCGCTAAGTGCCGCGGGTTTTGAAGCAGCGCTTTTCCTGGCAGAAATCTCACGGTTTTTCGCTGCGGCCAAACCGTGAGATTTCCGCTGAACCCAGGCTTAAAGGGTCAGGGATCCAGGGACTATTCAGATTGCCAGATTAGAGTGAGGAAGGAATTTATTCCCTCAAAATGGTAAAAATAGTCTTCTACCTCATTAGTATTTTCTGCCTTCATCTGGATCAACATTGGGGGGGTAATAGGCTGAACTGGATGGACATGTGTCTTTTTAAAGCCTTACATACTATGTAACTTTGCTGCGATTTTTCTTCCGTTTGTGGAATCTGCAATTTGTACCCGCGAGTGTGAAAGAAAAATCAAAAATGCATGCCTTTTAATGCCCGTGGTTTACCGCGGATCGTCCGCCTGGATTCCAATCGCAGAATCCGATATTTAAATCCGGTTGTGAGAGACTGGCTTTATACTGGCTTCTCCTGCACTTAAAACTGATTTTTTTAGCATTTGATTAGGACTTTATAGACATTGTTAGATATTTAAGATTAGGATAATCTTCAGTTTGGCCCCAAATGCTGGATAAACAGATCATATAATTAATGGGCGACTGGATTGGTAGTTGTACATCTAAACAGGAACAGCGGGTGGGCATGTATACATGTAGCATTCTACTGCAGATAGCAAAAACCACAACTTACATGAATTACTCACCAGTCTCTAGTCCGAATTCCAAGTAGTTCTCAGTCACAATAAGAATTGCCATGGCTTTGACAAAGAAGAAGAATCCAAAGGTAACGCAGACCGATCTCTCACCACCATCTTCAACTTTAAAGTAATGGGCTGTCAGAGAGAACAGCACTTTGCTGGACAAGAACAGTCAAGGCAAGCAACAGTTTTATATTACAGCTGCAAAGAGGTTGTGGGAAGTCTTAAGATGATCCCCTAACCTCAGTCCCAGCCCTATCTACGGCAATCCCATTGCAATGAATGTAGCAGTAGTGAACACACTCAATCGCTCCTCCATTCCTGGAGGAGCTTCGGAAACCCCGTCCTTGGGATTGGCGAGGGTCCGACAGGTTGAAAGCTCTCCGATCACCAAGTTATCCCCTTATCCTGTGGATAGGGAATAACTTTTAAAAAGTTTACATGACTTCTGTAAAACTTAGTTGTTACCATCCAAATGTGGAAGTATTGAGCATTGCCGCTTTATAGTATCTACCATAATAACACTATCATGTATTTATTCAGACATTAATAAGATATCCATGTTGAACACAGTGCAAATCTGAAGCCACAAGTACACATGCAATTATGTCTTACACTCTTTATACTCTGCTGCTAGCCAATCTCTTGAGAAAAACGGTCATTGTGCACTCCGCTGCACGATACCCCCTTCTCCATATAATTGGAAGTACACTATAAAAATTCTTTTATGCTAACATAGCACTCATGAATTTACATAGACACATGAAAGAACCCAAATTTGCATAAGGATCGGTTCACATCTGCATTATATTGTGTTCACCAGAAACTCCTGTATTGTTTAAGAGCAAAAACAATGCATTCTGCAGCGATACTAGTCTAATCAAAGTACTGGTATCCCGACCGAAACCTGTTGGAGTCCCTTATAGGTCAAGGAGGTCGGTCATAGCCTTTGAGAAGAGATAGTCTAGTTGTCATGACTCCTTCATAGATGAAAGCCACAATGCTAATGTGAATAGAGCCTAAAAGTCATTACAGCTGTCAAAATCTCAAGCAAGCATTAGACGCTTGGAAAACATTCAACATTTTTTTTGTGCATAAAAACCAGAATATTGAGGGTTTTACAATTTTAAAACTGAAAAAAAAAAAACTGGATTGTAACTTAAAGGGGTTGTCCCGCGCCGAAACGGGCTTTTTTTTTTTTTAACCACCCCCCCCCCCCGTTCGGCGCGAGACAACCCCGATGCAGGGGTTAAAAAAACAACCCGCACAGCGCTTACCTGAATCCCGGCGGTCCGGCGTCTTCATACTCACCTGCTGAAGATGGCCGCCGGGATCCTCTGTCTCCATGGACCGCAGGGCTTCTGTGCGGTCCATTGCCGATTCCAGCCTCCTGATTGGCTGGAATCGGCACGTGACGGGGCGGAGCTACACGGAGCCCCATTCAGAAAAGAAGAAGACCCGGACTGCGCAAGCGCGGCTAATTTGGCCATCGGAGGGCGAAAATTAGTCGGCTCCATGGGAACGAGGACGCTAGCAACGGAGCAGGTAAGTATAAAACTTTTTATAACTTCTGTATGGCTCATAATTAATGCACAATGTACATTACAAAGTGCATTAATATGGCCATACAGAAGTGTATAGACCCACTTGCTGCCGCGGGACAACCCCTTTAAATGATGGAAATTTTCAAAAAGGATACACTGCAAATGCCAGGACGAGCATGCACCAAACTATGCTGATATTCATCTCCTGAGATGGACCCATTATACTGTAGTAAGCCTCAGTGATCAGATACACGATTGTAGCAGCAACAGTGAAGTCTACCAACCACTGGTATTCGGGGAAGTAATGGAGTGCTGGAAGAAAAACCCTTTACAATCACTGAAAACATATGTAGCTAAGGGGGGAGAGAGGGAGGGGGAGAGGGAGAGGGAGGGGAGAGGGAGAGGGAGGGGAGAGGGAGAGAGGGGGAGGGAGAGAGGGGGAGGGAGAGAGGGGGAGGGAGAGAGGGGGAGGGAGAGAGGGGGAGGGAGAGAGGGGGAGGGAGAGAGGGGGAGGGAGAGAGGGGGAGGGAGAGAGGGGGAGGGAGAGAGGGGGAGGGAGAGAGGGGGAGGGAGGGGGAGAGAGGGGGAGAGAGGGGGAGAGAAGGAGAAGGAGGGAGGGAGAGAGAGAGGGGGAGGGGGGAGGGAGAGGGGGAGAGGGAGGTAGAGGGAGAGGGAGAGGAGAGGGAGAGGGAGAGAGAAGGAGAGAAGGAGAGGGAGAGGAAGAAAAAAAAAACACACAAAAAAAAAGCTCGGCACCCGGCGTCCCACATACAAAAATGCTCGAGTCTCCCATTGTAGTCAATGGGGTTCATTACTCAAGTAGAGCTCTCGAATTTTAGGAAAAGCTCGACTCGAATAATGCGGGCCGAGCATTTGGGTGCTCGCTCATCTCTAGTGATGTGACTACAGTGCCAAACTGGGCTACTGCAGCATGGACAGCACTATCTGCACTGATCGTAGGCCAGGCGATCAGCTGATCAACAGGTATCCTTAGTGGTGGAAACCCACCTATCAACTAATGATGATAGTAAAAGATCTGGACAACCCCTTTAAATCTAGTTACATTTTATTATAACAGTTCCAAATAACTAGGAGTCCACCACACAATTGTCTAAACTGTTTAACACAGGAAGACCAATGTTGCCCTCTAGAAGCATGGATATTATGCAATATACATATGCATGCATACAAGTGCAATATATATATCACACATACATATATATTATATACATACGTGCATACACACACACACAAAATTGAGATAAACCCTTTTTGTATGGAAGTCTGTTGGGTTTCTCTGACCCATTTGTCAGCGTCTAACATCACTGAAGTGGGGTCTGACCATCTGGCAGCCAATGCAAGGAATATGTGGTACTATATGCAGGGACTCTCTGTGTGACATGCATAGGAACTAATGGGACATATGGAGAAGGCTTGTCTTCATGATACGATCTCTAACTTAGAATTTTGTAATAGAAATGGATTTTTAAATGATGTAATCAGACAAAAATTTTAGCTGTTTTCATTGCTTTATTATTATGAAAACTCTAGTTTCTGATGTTCTCACACATGTACGTAACCTTTGCTACCAGTTTTAGTTTTCTTGCAGCAATGATTCTATAATTGAAAAAAATGATGCAGCTTTGTAAATAGTATTGCCTTAAAATCTCCTGTTTGGTGTCTGAACCAGTAAACCGGTGTGTTTTCTCTACCTGCAGTTTCCCTCCCTTCAATCACAGGTATACTAGCAAGGGATACAGACCGGTAGAAATCACCCATGTGAGATACAATTTAGCCTCACAGTTTACTTGAAATCCAGTTTTCTATTCACGGACAGGATTGCTCCTCAGTGGACTATTCTGCATTTGCACCACTGGTGTAAGTTTACAGCCTTGTGTTCCTACCGATATTAATGTATATAGCGTGTGGAAATAGAAATATATCCATATGAAAAGAATATCTACAGATGGCTAGGGAGAAAAGTAAAGACATAGGGAAAAAAAGATACCTCACCTAAAGTGTCAACTTCTGTAACAGTCTTTGTTTCCAAATGCAGGTCAATATCTTTGGGAATGGTAAGAGGTTTATTCTCGATATGGCCATTATACTTTCTGCAATAGAAAATAACAGTTTACATATCAGTGCAATCATCAGCACAAGAAAGACAGGGCCCACACCATACCCAACGCCTCCTTTAACCCCTTGAGTGGCGGGTTTCCTACCACCCTGTCGTGCCCACCAGGGCAGGTTTTTTAAAATGGTCTAATCATTGAATTTCAACTAATTTTGCAGTTGCGTCTCAAGAGCCATAACTTTTTCATTTTTCCATTGACATGGCCATATGAGGGCTTGTTTTTTGCGGGACAAGTTGTGATTTTTTAAACAGGGGGGAGGAAAAAAAGAAATGGGGAAAAAAGAAAAAAAAGGGCCATGTCATTAAAGGGTTAAATAATGCATTAACTTCCTTCTCTGGGTCATTACGACGCACACGGATACCACATGTGTGATTTTATTTTTGATTTTTTTACAAAGTAAAGGGAGACAAGTGTTTTTATAATTTTTTTTACTTTTGTTTTTTTTTTACTTTTTTTTTTTGTCCTTCCACAGGAACCCATCAGGACCATCAGGACCCCCTGATCACATTCTGGGGGTCCGATGGTGACAGCCCTTTACATGCTGCAGTGACAGCCCTTTACATGCTGCAGTCACAGACTGCGGCATGTAAAGGGTTAACAGAGCAGAGATCGGAGGTTTTCGCTGATCTCTGCTGTAAGAGCTGGTACCTAGCTGTCCTCTGACAGCCAAGTACCAGCTCTCCCTGCCACAGAGACCATCGGCTTGCTTCTGACAAGCCGATGGTCTCTATGGCAACCTGTAAACAAAGCAGGACATAAGAAGCAGGAGATTGCCGGCAGATCGGCAATATCTTCTGCTGTTTTTTCAAAATCCTTGCTTTGTTCTCTGTGGGACAGTGCAGGCAGAGCACAATGCCACAGCTTGTGGCATTGTGCTCTCCTGCTCCCATAGTGATACATAGCCCGGAAAATTTCCGGGCGTGCCACTCAAGGGGTTAAGAAACCTAACAGCTGTTTATGGTAGCCCATTCTACTGGATTTAATTACAGCTGTGTGTGCCAATGTATGGGTGCATCAGGCCATATATAACTCCTCTTTAGTCAGGTTAAAGCGACCCTCTGGGCCTGGAAAAACAAAGATGGCCGCACAGCTTCTCTGACTACCTGATGTACACTGTGTATTAGTAGAAGACACTATACTTGCTTTGCTGCTCATGTGAACAGTGTTGAGCAGTCACATCAGTATGTAGTGTCTTAGAATACCGATGCATACTAACACAGTGTGCATAAGGTGGTCAGAAAAGTGGTGCAGCCATCTTTACTTGTCCAGAACCGGAGGGTCGCTTTAAGTGAGACCCAGCGTTCCAAACCATCAGACTGCAGACTCTGTATCCTTCCTGGTTGAATAGTTAGCAGTTAAAGGGACACTTTCAGGCCACATTAAAAATTAACTGTACAAGCAGAATGTGTAGCTAACATATCTGGTGCCCTCCTTTTCAATGTTACTGTTACTGCCACTGCAGGTCCTATTCCCTATCCCTTCTTCATATATGAAATATGACCACCAGATTTTCAGACCACCCAAAGCATATTGTCTGCTCTCAGATGGATAGGGCTGATGGAGTCACGCCATCTTCTTGCAGGTCCCTTGCACTGAGAGCAGGAGGCAGTTCTCAGAATACGAAAGCACAGGGCAGGCAGACAACCTGGCGTTCGATTTACATGAAGGGAGGCTGGTTATAGGACAAAACATGGTGGGAACACTGAAAAAGAGCAGCCAGGTATTTTAACTGTACATTCTGCATTTATACTGTAAACCAGGGAGTCGCTTTAGCAAGTCAGTTATCCATTGTTATATGGAAATCACTACTTAGTGCCAATTTACGCAGGCAAGCTCAGTCCAAGAAATCAGAAACAATTATTTTGGGGGAAATGGGGTAGGTAATCTTTATACCTAGAGAATACAGCTGAGGCCAGTACACAGATAAGCGCACAATAAACATTACCTATCTTTTTTGCTTTTTCCTTTTAGCTGTTGCTTTCCAGCTAGTGTTCGTAACTCGTCTTCTGAAGGATGTTGGTACCAATATAAGCTGCAGAATAGAAGGACAGCCATCATATTAGAAAAATAGTCAGCTCACGTGATGTAGTGTGTAACCTGTCCTGACAGGCAACAAAAATTAGGGAAGAACTTAGTAGGGTTTTCCAGGAGAAAAAAAAAACTTTTGGTGACCTAATAGCAAATCAGTGGTGGTTCATCACTTGGGACCCTCAACAGTCAGCGGATGAGAAGCCACTATGGACATCTGGAACTGCCATAACACTCTCCTTAGCACAATGGTCTGGTTTGGCACTGTATCTCTCTCTCCCATATACTGCAAACAGCTGCAATACCAAACTGGGCCACTGCGCTATAGATAGAATTTTAACAGTTCCCGCCGTGTGTAGCAGATCCCCGTCAGCTGACAGGCGAGGGTTCGGATCGGCGGAGCCCTGTTGATCTGTTATTGGTGATCTATCCTGAGAATAAGTTACCAAAGCTTTTTCTTCTGGAAACCCCTTTTACACTTCAAGGGAACCTGTCACCTCTATAAAGCACCATAAACTAGCTTACTTTTCTCCAGCATGCACACTTCAGTGGTGGGCATCGTGGGAACCAGAAGGTGGGCGAGTATAAAAAAAAATACAGCACTCGGCTCCCTGTCACCTCGATTAACAGCACCATACATTAGTTTATAGTGCTTTAGGCAGGTGACAAGTTCCCTTTGAGGGAACGCCGATCTGCCCGTGTTCCAGCACAATGAGACAGATGCACTGCAGGTGCGGACGACTCTCCGTATCGCCGGAAGAAAGAACACAGGGCTGGCAATGGAGCCGATCATGCAGAGAGTCGTCCATGCACGGTGTGGCAGTCACATCGTGCAGAAACACGGGCGGATCGACTGTATTCTTAAAGCTGTATTCTGTTTTCAGCAAATAAGTGCTACTTATCATATAAAAAAACTTTTATTCAACATACTTTCTGTAAAAATCCATCATTTTTCAAGCTCTCTCACTCAATAAGAACCTTTACTTACTTCGAGGATAAAATGTCCTGTAAATGTAATGGATACAGATACAGGACTGACTACACGTGCGGCAGTATGTATCACACACCTACATGTTTATCACATGACCAGGTGTATCGGAGGCCTTACTCATAATGAAGTGAAATACAACAGCCAGAATGACATGAAAAGATAGAAGAATCCTTCAGATTGGAAACTGTACATTCACATCTCCGTTCAGACTACTTGGAGGTTCTGTCGTAGATCTGGCATCAACTGCAGGACAAAATAGTCCCGAATGAAATACTTTTTTCTTCTGGTAAAATGCTGGACGGCCCAATGAAAACCGAACCAACGCCATTATGGTCAATGGGGTCCTTTCAGCGCTGTTCAGTTCCATCACAAATCGGGTCCGTTCGGCAGGGGACTCCTGTTTCCTGCTCCCATAAAGGAACAGGAAAACCGAATTGCCAAAACGAGGCTGTGAACATAGCCTTACAAATGTGGGCGTTGTTGGCGACACGGCACATCGGTGGTCACACAGCAGCGCTGTGTCATCCTTATCAACTTGCGTTAGTCATACTTTGCACTGCAGGAGTCTCAAAATACAGCTACAGACACAATGAGATGCCTGTCAAGAGCAACTCAGTACATTCCCATGCATGCTGTCCAGCCCAGGTCTTGGGCCAGCTTTGCATATACCCAGCGGCGTTGTGGTGAAACTGATGCCAGAACGGATGCCATACTTTTCTCTGGGACGGCTCAAGATATCCGTCACATCAACTGTTCGGATGCCGGATGCCTCCCTGGGCTGCACAGAAAATCGTTGCATGCAGAATTTTCCTGTCCTGCTTTGGATGCTCGACTGGTGCACGAAAACACTTGCCAGACATATATATATGGGAAACCATCACTGCCATTATGTGAACACATTTCTACATTACCTGCCATTGCAAAGGAGCCAGCGAGCCAAAGAGTAGTGAGGTATGATCTTCTGCAGGACGCTGGCCATCACCATAGTGACAACCAGCTGCACACCTATCACACCCTGCGGAGAAGAGGGGGCAGCATTAGATGATGGCACCGTTGGCACTTAGGGCTATGCTATACAACTTGCGTGTCATTATTCTGGTAAGTCATTACTATGCCGAAACAAGCGAACGTCTTACACGCTGCGGATGACTTGTAACAAAGCTATGAAAAGTAACAAAATCCTTACCAAGCAAACACTGGTAACAATTATCGAAGCAATACTGACTGTAGGGAGTGATGCAGGCAGAAAAAGCATGGGGGTTGAATGTGGTGCCAGACAGACAGTGTGATCAGTCACCACATCAAAGAAAGCTTAAAGGGGTTGTACCAGGATCATAAGCTAGCCCTTATCCATAGGGTAGGGGATAACAAGCTGATCAGTGGGGACGATCCCAAGAATGGGGGTCCCGTGCCCCCCGTCTTCCTCACTGTGGGCTTACTGCACCTCCCAACATTGAGGAAGAGACTGAATGGAGCAAAGTCCAGAAAACCTCAATAGATTGTCAGCAGCACTGAGGGGAAAATGTACAGTTCACAAAACCTGACCCCCAGGAAAATCCAAAAATCAGCAGAGCTATGGAGGAATAAAGGGAAGTTTATGTTGCTGGTTTGTGAATGGAGTGCAGGCTGCGCCGGCCAGCTAGTCACTTTCAGCAGGACTGCGGGTCAGTCGAGCAGCAAGCGCTCAGGTATTTCTGTCATCCCCGTTGAAATGAATGGAGCACTGAAAGCGCATGCTCGACCAGCGCTCCATGCATTCTGATGTTATTGCAGGGGGAAGAGCGACCCTGCAGTGAAAGACAGAGGGGACTCAGGACCCCCGTTCTTCAGATCACCAGGGGTCTAAGCGGTGAGACCCCCACTGATCAGCAAGTTTACCCCTCGCCTCTGGATAGGGAATAACTTGTAAACCTGGTACAACCCCGTTAATGGAGCACTAAACTCAGTGAAAACAGTATTTTCTGCAGGCTCAATGTAGGTTCACACTGACACTTACTTCTAACACTCTGATTTCCAAGCGCTGTTTTATTTTTCTCCTTTTTTTAACGCACCTCATCACCAATCACAATGATAGGGTGCATTAAAAAGCACCGTCAAACGCTGTACCATGTGTTCAAAACACGGCTCGAAATCACAGTAAAATGCAGCGGTTCTGAGTGACATGTAACTGAACGCATGTGTGAGAGTGGCCTTAGACGGTAATTGCACTCAAATTGGTCGTCTGAGGTTATAGCCCATTCATGCTGAAGAATGACAAGTTGTGCATTCGAACAAAATAGCTGAAGCACCAGCATTGTATTTGGCTTCAACGGGCTTGTCTATGCAGCACCTGTTCATCAGAGCAATTCTTGACATCCTCCTCTGACCCCTTTGTTTACATCCACAGGATCTCCTCTGGCTGGATGTTTTTTTCCGTGATCACACCATTATTGGTATACTCTTGGCATCGCTGGACAAGAAAATCTTGGTCCCAGGTACTCTAGCCCTGACAACTATGCCTTGTTCAGAGTCACTCAGATTTGCCATTCTAATGTGAAAACTGGTCAACAGAAAACTTGCTCACTTTATTTTATGCTGCACCCCGGGTTCATGTGTCTAATTTCCATACAGGAAGGACAGGGGTTTCCAATGAAGTGGCCATTCAGTGTATACTCCTGGTATCAGATTTGCCAACTTGATGGACAAGACTAAATTGCTAACAGCACAGTGGTCTCAGCGGGTTCACTGTGGTCCAATCGTGCACAGAGGATATTATATGGCAGCATTCAAGCTGCTGTAAATTACAGCCTGCACCCTGCAAGGTCTCCAGCACAATGCTCGAGACCCCCTGCTCAATAACCACTGAGCACTCAAAGGCTAATTTCACCAACAGTACAATACAATACACTAAAATAGGGTCAACATAAACCCAAATTATGAGAAAAGGCACACTTACTGACTAATTATATTGTGTCTAGTTATTATTACATTAATGTACCCCAAAAAAAATGATTGGCTGACATGTATCCTCAGGACGGGTCATCAATAGTTGGTCAGCTGGGGTCCGTCACTTGGGACCCAACTGATCAGCTGTCACTGGCTAAAAACACCAAGTATGGAGCAGAAGCAGCTACTCCGCCCCCATTTAGCGGGCGGCGCTTACTACAGCAGGTTGACACGGGGCGCTAAAGCGTCGGACTCCAGCTGATCAATTACCGAGGATAGCACATCAATAGTAATTCCATGGAAAACCCCTTTAATCATCATTACTCATTAAAGAAGCAAAGAATCAGTCTACAGAAGATTGCAAATGTAGAGATTGAATTGAACCTATTTACATGTATGCTATTGCATATGTCATCCATAGAACACCATTTAAAAAAAAAAAAAAAGAATATGCCATGATATATGTTTTCTTGCAGTGATTTAGTAGCACACTGCAATTTCTTATACTACAAAACAAACACAGTAAGTATACCAATTTATAGCATCCTGATGGAAGCCAAGAGTATACTTTTATCCACGGGGGTCTATGAACTCATTTTGGGGTTGCTAACTGTCCGTAGATTCCTGTACAGTCCTTCAATGTCCATGTATACAAATTAATAGGTTAATGATTTTTCTTGGAGCTGGGGAAGCTTGAGCCCCATTTACACGTAACGATTATCGCTCAAAGTTGCTCCAACTATGGATGTTGAGCGATAATTGTTACATGTAAATGCTTCCATCTTTCACTCTTCGGCAGAACAATTATTTTTAGGTGAGCTTAAAATCCATTGTTCAGCCTGAGAGTAGATAACAGGGACCGCATGCTGTGTTCCCCACGGGAGCAGCTGATTACATTGCATTCAGCTGACAGCCTGCGCAAAGACAATGCAGCTGAGTGCAAAGTCCAGACTACATGCTGGGATATGCAAACATCCAACTGTCAATGGACATTAGTGTATTAGCAGTTTATGCAAACCGCTCGCTAAAATGGTCAATCTTTCAATCGTTTGAAAGATTGTTTTTGCGTGTAAATGTGCCTATACACATGTGATTGTAATTAGAATCATTTTACAGCTCAGAGTAATTTTTGCCATTCATGTCAGTATTGTGTGCTTGTTTTCTAGTTTGCCTGTAAAAAAAAAAAGTAGTAAACCATGATTTTTTTAACAAGTTGTCCGCAAAAAAAAAAAAAACCAAAACTTGGCAACCTTGGACGTATATACTGAGAGAATTTCTGTATTTCCATGAAAGCAAACTGCAAGCGTGAATAAACCCTTAGAAGGAGATCTAGAAGGTTGGGTCATTCCAGGTCATAAATGGTTTAAAGACTTTGAATATTCCTCTACACAGAGATGGCTTTGAATTCAACAAGAACCTGAAAGATCTGTGATCTTACACACGCCTCAAGGTATTTTTTTTCTTACAAGACCACTTTAATTTTAAAAACTTTTTGCAGAATACTATGTGCTATATGTTCATTCATGTTAAGTACAGGAAAACTGCAAACAAATACAGTTAAAAGACACTAAACTCAAAAATGGCTGCCCTACTTCAGACAGCGCAGAGGGGGGAGGCTCCTGCTGAAGCCAGCTCCTGGGGAACTGAAAGGTTGAAGATGAATGGCTGCCTCATTTATGCCTGCCTAAACTGAACGATAAATGAGAAGCAAAGTAATTGTTAGTCTTTCTGTTTCTGTTGATTTCTGCAATCCAGTGAGAATCTGAAAGATTATCAATCCGTGTAAAGACCCCTTAGAAGCAGAGTTCAATGATGACCATGGCATCTAAGGTGTTTTACAGAGGGTGGAGGGCTCCCTCTGTCATCTCATCAATGCCCAGCAGAACACCAATGGTGTAGCATGACAGCCTGGTGCCTAACAAAGGTTCCCATTCTGCCATCACTATCTGCAAATAACAAAGCCTCTTATTTTTTCTGGAAAAGCCTGTTTTTATTGTGCAAACCGGCTATGATGTAAAGAAAATCTATACATATATTTGGTATTATAAACATTTGTATTAGCCTATTGAATGACGTTAATGCTATTTTTACAGTAACTAAAAAATAGCATTATCGTTTTTTTTTTTTGGTCTTTTTTGCATTCACTCCCCCGAAAATGTAAAAGCTGATCAATAAATTCTATATATCCCAAAATGGTGTCACTGAAATATGCAATTTGTCCCAAATAAAACAAGCTGCTACAATGGTGGGGGGAAAAAAAATGTTAAAAAGTTACGGCTCTTGGAATGCGATTATAAAAACACAAAATTAAAAAACATGCATAGCCCTCAAGGCCCAGAATAAGGTGGTCATTAATAAGGGGGTACGTACGGAGGACTTGCCATAAATGTCTCAGCAGGACCTAGAACACCAGATTCCACGAGGATGTCCAAGAATAACTTCACAAACAATTAATAAAGCCTATGTAAAAGCATTTGATGGGTCCATCATAAACACCCCCACATGTACCATACAATTTGCTTCAGTCATAAAAAGGAGTATAAAATCTGTCACTTATTGGCACGGCACAACTGGTCAGTGCCGAAAAACAACGGGAATCCTGAAATACAAAACCCCTATGTGGGAGGGAATACTTGTAGAGCGTCTAGAGAGAAGCCTGTTCTACAAAGTCAAGAGCTGTTGTGTCACAATGAGTTACACACTTCACAGATATTACATGCTGGCAATGGAAGGAGCACATTGCTATCCACGAACCAACAATGAGACATTATCTTAAGAAGCGTGTCCCCCTGCCAATAAAGGAAAAATGCAAGAACAGGACTGATGAAGGACGAGATTACTTCTCCCAACACAAGGGCTGTTGGAGGAGTTTATCAGCAAGGAGAAAGCTGCCGAGTACAAGGGCAAGGAAACTACTTCTGAGTTGTCTTAGCTCTAAAATCTCACGGCTTTCCCTCATACAACATAAGAACATACATCAGCCCCTATGGATTTAGCCACCTAAATAATGGGATTCTTGTCCATGGTGGATTAGGTGGACCATAGGCCCTAGGCTGGTCACACAGCCTACCCCACCCCACGAGGGAAGATTTTCAGGTAAAACCTTAAATAAGTCACAGCTTAGTCTACAAGTCTACATGCAGACAGATATCTAGCTATGAACTCTATCCCACCCCTGTGCTGTTCGATGTGCGGGACACACGGACATGTACGATTTTCCTCCAAGAATCGGACAAATATAGGACTTTGTGTGATTTTTTTTTTTCTTTAACTCGTCCTAGTGGTTCGTCCTAGTAAACAAAAGGCCCATGTATAGGCCATTTAAATAAAGGATTGCTATATTGGAAAAAGCGGATGAAAAACACGTCCGTGTGCACATACTCTTACAGCAATCCCTACATGGCCTGACTTTGCCTGTGCATTCTGGAAGCTGGAACAGTCATCTTTACAAGTCGCCCCCGGGATCACAAGAGTTATGGCCCTTTTACATGGAACGATATCGTTCAGATGATCACTGGATCTGGATTATGTGAACCTGACTGATAACTGTTCACCGTAAACGCTGCCAGCGACTCAATGAGGAACAGTAATTTGTTTGCTTATCGGTCGTCGTTCAGTTGAGGCAGGCAGAAGAGTCACACGACTCAATAAAAGAGTGTAAGAGGGGCCTTTCTTGGGAGATACAATATTACAGGTAACATCACTGATTACTGCAGAAGGGTTGGTGATCCGGGGATTATTCCGATTGTTAGATTGGAGGCAGGAAGGAATTTTTCCCCTTAACCCCTTGAGTGGCACGCCCGGAAAAGTTCCGTGACGAGCTCCACTGCTCATAGCAACATAGCCCGGAAGATTTCCGGGCTATGTATCACTATAGGAGCTGCAGAGCACAATGCCACCAGCTGTGACAGTGTGCTCTGCCTGCACAGACCCACACAGAGCAGTGCAAGGGCTTTGAAAAACCAGCAGAAGATATTGCCGACATGTCGGCAAGGTCCTGCTTTGTTTACAAGTTGCCATAGAGACCATCGGCTTGTCAGAAGCAAGCCGATGGTCTCTGTGGCAGGGAGAGCTGGTTGTTAGCTGTCAGAGGACAGCTAGGTACTAGCTCTTACAGCAGAGATCAGAGAAAACCTCCGATCTCTGCTGTGTTAACCCTTTACATGCTGCAGTCTATGTGACTGCAGCATGTAAAGGGTTGTCACTGCAGCATGTAAAGGGCTGTCACCATCAGACCCCCGGAATGTGATCAGGGGTCCTGATGGGTCCCTGTGGAAGTCCCCTAAAGGGACAAAAAAAAAAAATTAAAAATTTTTTTTTTTTTTTTTAAAAAGTAAAAAAATAAAAAAAATAAAAAAAACACTTGTCTTCCTTTACTTTGTAAAAAAATCAAAAATACAAATCACACATGTGGTATCCATGTGCATCGTAATGACCCAGAGAAGGAAGTTAATACATTATTTAACCCCTTAATGACATGGCCCCTTTTTTCTTTTTTCCCCATTTCTTTTTTTCCTCCCCCCTGTTTAAAAAAATCACAACTTGTCCCGCAAAAAACAAGCCCTTATATGGCCATGTCAATGGAAAAATGAAAAAGGTATGGCTCTTGAGACGCAACTGCAAAACTAGTTGAAATTCAATGATTAGACCATTTTAAAAAACCTGCCCTGGTGGGCACGACAGGGTGGTAGGAAACCTGCCACTCAAGGGGTTAAATGAGGGAAATTGGCTTCTACTTCGTTGGATGTTTTTTGCCTTCCTCTGGATCAACATTGAGGGTAATAAGCTTAAACAGATGGACACGTCTTTTTTCAGCCTTACATGCTATAACCCGTGTGAACAGGCAATCATTCATTCATGTATGAAGGACTGCTTGTTTACTGTGAATGGAGACGGCCATCATTGGTCTTGTGTGAAAGTGCAGGGGTGACAAATCGCTGGGACAACTACATGGCCTGTGTAACAGGATCCTTAGAAAGCAAATTGTGTTCCAACTATAAATCTTATATATATATAAATAAAAGGCCGCCTGCAGACGGCCGGGTCGGATCCCGCTGCGAGAATTCTTGCAGCGTGATGTGGACTTGTGCCTCTGCAAAGGCCTGCGGCTTACCCGCTCCCGACATCTTTATTCTCTGCGTTTTCTAATGCAATTCTATGGCAGCGGCCACAAGTGGAAATTCTGCGGGAAATCCCGCCATGGAATTTCCACCCGTGTGCAGGGGGCCAAACGCAAAATCTGTGTTTGCGTCGTATACAAATTCACAGTTCTGGTCCGATTTGAGTGAAATTTTGCACAAGCATTCTTCAGCGCCAGGCGAGGAGTACTGGCGGAATTAAAAATTTAAAACAATGACTTCCCCTGTAATTTGTGTTCCCAATAGCAACCAATCACAGCTCAGCTTTTATTTCTTCTACTGCTGAGATAAAATGAAAGCTGCGCTGTGATTGGTTACTATGTGCACCAGAGACATTTTTTTGGACAGCTTCCATAAGAATATGATGCTGGGGTAATTTTTGTGGCTACTTTGTATATTCCACAACTGCTCTTCATAAAATCGGCGTGCAACGCATGAGTAGATCACCTAGTAGTGAATAAAGCAAGGTAGAAACTAGAGGAGGCAGACAAGGTGGTGCGGGAACTACATGGAGACCAGGAAGGGGCACATTCTATGTAGATCTGGTCACTTCCTATATGCGCATTCCCTCCCTTAACAAGAAATACAAATGACAAAAGCCGGTTGTGTCACTTCTATCATCCCCATGAGCTGATGGCACTGTGAAGTGTAAATGACAAGTAATCAACCAGACAATGACCTGTAGCTGTTTGATGCCAACATGTAAAGGCTGATACAAGAACCGGACGGACAGGGCAGCAAGAAGTACACTCTTTATATCTGTCGGTAAGGTCAGCTGACATCCGTTATTTGGATAGACCATAGCCCCAGTTGAATAAGCCAAAAAAGAGAGATGTGGGCTCACCTCACCAGCAGTAACTTTCAATGTTGCAGGAAGATCTGGGATCCAACAGGAGCTCCATCCTCAAGTAGCCGACAGCAAACGGCCAGATTCCATATGAGCAGAAAATAGAGATGGATCCATCTCTATTTTCTGCTCACATAGCCCCAGTTGGCACAGCTCACCTCTCTCTAGCTCTGGTGAAGGACTGCAGCACACAGAACTCCTTCATTCTGGTAGCATTTTACTTCCAGTGAATTCAATGGGGAAGACCCCCATCTAAACAGTTGGGCTTATTGCAGTTGGGAACCAGTCACCTGAAGCCCCTCAGAGCTGGGAGTCTGCACCAGGCTTTACATGGGCCTCCCACCATAGCTAGAACAGTAGAAACCTGCAAACATCACTTTAAAAAGTAATGCCAGAATTGCTAGTTTTTCTTTTGTTCACCTCCCAAAAAAAGCAATAAGAAGTAATGCAAAATGTACGAGAATCTCAAATTGGTACCAATTAAACCTGAAACTCTTCCTACAAAAAACAAGCTTCGTTGCTGGAAAAATAAAAATGTTATCGGTCTTACAATTGGACAAAGCAGATTCAATTGTTTTTCTTTAAAAATGTGCTATTTTGCGCTAAAGTAATTAAAAATTATTTTTAAAAAATGAAATCTATATAAACTTGGTATCGCAGTAATCGTGCGGACCCAGATAAGGAAGTTATGTTATTTTCACCGAATGGTAAAAATCGTGAAAACAAAACGCAATAAACAATGGCAGAGTTTCTGGGGGAGGTCTCCATCTCCCCACAATGTAATAACAGTTATGCAGCACATTATGTGTACCCCAGAGTGCTACATGTAAGTCCATGACAAAAATCTGCAGCATTTGCGCTACGTGCGAACATGCCCGAACAGTTACTAAATAGTTCTAGAACACTTCTGCTGAATAAATGTAACGTAAAAGCTGCCATAAAAACAGTCTGTGTACAATGGGCTTCATATTATGGAATAAACCAGTAACAGGGTGACGGTCGCGTTCACAACGGTTCTGAACGCCTGCCACCATGGCGCCCAGGATGTGAGCACCGATACCAGGAGAACAGACAGTGATGTTGCAGTCTCTGATTGGCAGGCAGAGGTCACCTGACTTCTGATGTCAGCAGAGACTGGGCGAATTGCGTGGCTGCAGCGCTGGATCGCCAGGGCTGAAGACGGGGAAGTACTGTTTGTTTTAACTCATCTGGCTCTAATTTGGAAAACTGAATTTATCACCGGATGCTTTAAGTCTAAGCAGTTATGTGACACATTAGAGCGGCTGCATGTAGCTTCAGTATGAAAATGCTAGAAGAAAAATTATCACAAAACCGGACAACCCCTTTAACATGGGGTTCACATGAGGGGAATAAGTGGTCAAGTTGACAACTGCTGGGTGCGAAGATACGCGCCATCACCACCCCGTGCGACTACCACACCTGCTTCAAGCGAAAAAAAAGAAAAAAGGTTTGGTCCGGTGTTAGCCAGTAGAGCAAAATGTGATTGTGCTCAGTAAGTGAAACCAAGTAATCTTGTAGATATACCTTTTAATAGCTAACAAAAATACATGATTAGTAGGTTGGAAAGCTCGCAGTAACATCATGTATTTTTGTTAGCCATTAGAAGGTCTCATATCTACAAGATTACTTGGTTTCTCTTACGGAGAACAATCACATTCTACTTTGAGAATATACAGACTGGGTGAAACCACTGAACAAACAAAGACCAAATGATGAACCCTTTTACATTGTAACGACTGCAGAAACAATCCTACAAGCAATCACCCGGGGTGAGATCTGTGCAAGGGAAGAGATTTACTAAACACCTGCAATAGTATCAGGAAGAAGAAGACAACATTCTAGTGTTATGATAACAAAGCAGAGGCACCAAGTAATGGGGGAGGGGATTTCTAAAGTGACTTCTATCCATTTTCGGAAGAAACTGAGTGGTTATGCGCTTTCCATGATGCCTACTGTATCATTAGCAACATATTATAGCCAAAAATCACTCAAATACCCCCCCACCCACCCCACCAAAAAAATGACAATTCATTTCACATTTCATTCCCAAGTGTCCAAAGTCACGGCACAGAAATTCTGTCTTGTGGAAAATCTTTTTTTGTTGGATTTCAGCCACTTCGGAAATCACCTGTTCAGCTGCGATCAGGTCAAGCCTGAGTGAAGCATCTGGATATCAGCAATAGGCAGAGAATACAGACAACACACAGAAGGACATGAGGACTATAGACTACACAGGGGAGGACATGGGGACTATAGGCTAGACACAGAAGGACATGAGGACTATAGACTACACAGGGGAGGACATGGGGACTATAGACTACACAGGGAAGGACATGGGGACTATAGACTACACAGGGGAGGACATGGGGACTATAGACTACACAGGGGAGGACATGGGGACTATAGACTACACAGGGGAGGACATGGGGACTATAGACTACACAGGGGAGGACACGGGGACTATAGACTACACAGGGGAGGACATGGGGACTACAGACTAGACACAGAAGGACATGAGGACTATAGACTACACAGGGGAGGACATGGGGACTATAGACTACACAGGGGAGGACATGGGGACTATAGACTACACAGGGGAGGACATGGGGACTATAGACTACACAGGGGAGGACATGGGGACTATAGACTACACAGGGGAGGACATGGGGACTATAGACTACACAGGGGAGGACATGGGGACTATAGACTACACAGGGGAGGACATGGGGACTATAGACTAGACAGGGGAGGACATGGGGACTATAGACTAGACACAGAAGGACATGAGGACTATAGACTACACAGGGGAGGGCATGGGGACTATAGACTACACAGGGGAGGACATGGGGACTATAGACTACACAGGGGAGGACATGGGGACTATAGACTACACACAGAAGGACATAAGGAGTACCTTACCATCTTTGTACTGAAGGCTTCTTCTCCAAGACTCTAAAACACGCTGAACTTTGTTGGGATATCATATATAGGGGCTAGAACAGAAAGAAAGAAGTGTTACACCTAGATGAAGCTACACTGCAAAGGTGAGACTGAAGGGCACAGAAGTCAGGTGGACTAGCCCACCGACAAGGAACACACCCCCTGCTGGAGCAGGGCACACAAGCCAGGTGTGGACAAATAGCATTAGCAATGTGCACACCTGTACGGAGGATGCCCTTCACAGATATAGACTAAAAAATAATTCTTTATTAAGATCCTTTTAAAAACACATATGGGCTATTTTAAACACACAAAACATAAAGACCAAAGGATACTGCAATATCCCTTCCATACAGGAGCCCGAGCCTATGAGCTTATCTGTATCTCTGACCTATGAATTATAAGCCCGAGCCTAGGAGCCTATTTATGTCTCTGACTTATGAATTAGAGCTTTGAGATATTAGTGATATATATCCTGAATATCACTGGTATCTAATCTTTTTCCAACCTAGTATACTAGTCAACTTGATCATACCAACTGATCTATTGGTGACTGTATGCACTACTTGCAAACATCATAGGCTATCCAGTTATACATCATTATCTGGACGCCTAAGAGTCTCGTGATCAAAAATTAGAGACTTGTATGGAAGGGATATTGCAGTATCCTTTTGTCTTTATGTTTTGTGTGTTTAAAATAGCCCATATGTGTTTTTAAAAGGATCTTAATAAAGAATTATTTTTTAGTCTATATCTGTGAAGGGGATAATTAGTGATACTATAGACTTTCCTGCTTCTGTGAACCTGTACGGAGGATGGTATACACCGTCTCCCAGTGTTTTCAATGGGAAGCCTTGCATCGCACACCATGTGGTGCCTTTTACTGTCCCATTGAAAACAACGTTGGCGCATTTCGAGGAACGCAAAACAATAGGACACAGCGATTTTGTTTCTCCGCATCATGTATGTCAAAAGAATAGAGTTCATATTTGTGTGAAATTTGTGCATCCCACAATGCACCAATCTAAGTTTATTAGTACAGGGCGGGCCACAGATAAGTATCCCGGCACCACACTACTTGTACCCTGTACTATACACTATCGATGGGAAGACAGATATATACAGATGGTAAAACTGGCCATCACCCAATCCACCCATCACTCTTAAGCTGGGTTCACACAGGGCGGATTTTCGTCGGAAATATCGCGGTTTGGCCGCAGCAAAAACCGCGAGATTTCCGCCGGGAGAACCGCCGCGGTTTAAGCCGCGGCAACTTTGAAGCGGTCCGGCCGCTTGCTTTTCCGTTGCGGCCGGCGCTCCCATAGAGGAGAGCGCGTCCGTAACATAAATAAACAAAAAAACGAATGTAAACAGACATGCTGCTTCTTCTGAAACTGCGGCTGCGGCCGCCGCAGCTTCAACCGGATTTACCGCAGCGGATTAGCCGTCCCGTGTGGATGAGGTTTCTGAGAAACCTAGTCCACATGGCTGGCTAATCCTGAGATTAGCGGCTGCTTTTGCCGCAGGCGGATCTGCTGCGGCAGAACCGCGGCAAATCCGCCCTGTGTGAATCCAGCCTTAGGCTAGTATACACACAGGCAATCACGAGAAAATCATGGCAAAATTGCGCTGCTTTTTCTCACTAAAACATTGCTGCCACTCGCAATTTTCTCGCATGTTTTTTGCAGGATTGTGCTGCGATTTTTTAGCTCAAAAGTCGGCACCGATTTCTGCTGATTTCCTGTGCAGACATCTGCACTAAACCGCAACGACTCCAACACAGCTGCAAGAACCCTTAACATGACAGTGGAGTCGGAGTAGTCCTGCCGTCTAGGTAACACTACAACCACAAGACACTTTAGCGCAGAAGCTTTTCTGATTTTCCAAAATATAATCGCCTGCAGAGAACCAAAAAGCACCAACAATACGGAGGAGCTTCCAACAAATCATGGTGAAAATCCGCAGCACAAACGGCCCCTGGTGAGGGTAGCGTGCATGCTTAGATCGCTATTGGGGAATTCACTCCTTCAAATTTGTGAAAAATCTACGCAAAATTTAATGTCAACATCACATGTAATTTTGATGCAGAATTTGATGCGGAGCTGCATCAAAATCTGCTACGCAAATTACGTCTTGAGTGCACAAAGCCTCCTTCTAGGTCAGGCTGACATGAAAGGGTTGGAATCCGCTTGTGGCTATCCGCAGGCCTGTGAGTGATTGCGGAAATGAATTGCGAATGTTTGCATATGTGTGCGGTTTTCTACACAGATATGGACCGGGCATCGTCCGCGCGGAAGAAAACTCACAGCAGGGAACGACAGGAGAACATCACACAGTCGTCTCTCAGCCGGAATTCCGTTTTTACTTGGTCTCCTAGCAAGTTGCGAGCTATTCCTCCTTCCATATGCAATGTTAATTACTTATGGGCTGTGGGTGATATGCATCCATAGACATTAATGGAACCCATCCGCATGGAATTTGCCCTAAAATAGAGCATACTGCGATTTTTCTTCGGCTCGCGGAATCTGCAATTCGTACTCACAGGTGGGAAGGAAACTTCAAAACTACCTGCCTTTCAATGCCCGCATATTACTGTGGATCGTCCAAGTAGACGGCGAACACGGAATCTGCAATTCAAATCCGGTCGCATGAGAGGCCATACACACATCATTTTTTCAGCGTTTATAAACACTGGTTTATTAATAAATTACATGAATTTCAAGCAATTTCCATCAGTTTTTTTTACAAGCATTTTTTGGGTATAATTGGCAGCTTTGTTGGCATTTTTCAAGTCCTGCAGAGAAGCCTATTAGAAAAATGCTGGAACAGCGCCAAATCTGACATAATGCGAAAAACCGGCACAAACCAAATGCTTGAGTACATCACTATAGACGTCACTGTCCCATCAGACTGCAGAATAGTGTTAGTTACAGCGGCACAGTGCTGAGTGACTCCAGCCCGACACAAGTCCTACTGGAAGCGACAACCAAGGAGGACATGTGTAAAGGCCCATTTAGACACGATTATCGCTCAAAAGATGTCTTTTGAGCAACTTTTGAGCGATAATCGTTGGGTCATTTATAGTGCAAGATGATCGCTCAAACGCTGAGCGATCACCTTGCGCTCCGGTTGTTCCCCGTTCTGAGCGCCAGGCTGTTATACAGCCGAGCGCTCGGAGCGGAGGATGCAGAAGACAAGCGGGGTGTCTTGCTTGTCTTCTGCATCCAGCTGTTCCCTGCTCGGAGCGCCCGGCTGTTATACAGCTAAGCACTCTGAGTGGGGTATGGAGAGCAGAGCTGGACCGCTCTGTTCTTCATACCCAATCTGTCATCAGGCAGCGGGGTACAACTAATACTCGCCAACGTGCGTTTTCACGCTGATACAAAGCGTTTTACTGGCAAAAACGTCTCCCATCACTTTTGTGAAGTAGCGATCGTCCAGCACGGCTTGCAGGCGTGTTGGAGGATGGGCGCTGTTTTCAATCTGCGATGCATTCCGAGGAACGTGAAAAAATAGGATATGCCGCAACGCGGTAAAGGAAAACATTGCTCGTGTATATGACTCCATTCCAAACAATGGGGCTCATATTCGTGCGAGTTTTGTGCTTGCATGAAATCAAACGAGCGAGAAGCAAATTATTCTCGTTCAGTCGTTGGCTCGCGTTTAGACCGAACGATAATCGTTCCGTCTAGCAGCCCCCTAAGACTTTCTAAGAGTCGCCTCAGTAAAACAGTGAATACCTGCTGCAGACATGGGGAGTTTCCTCTTTATGACATTTTCAGGGACATCCGTCAACCAGAGAGGAGCCAAGTGTTTTACCAGATTGTAGGACATAATCAGTAAGGGTGGCCATACACGTCAGACAATTATCTAATATTATGGAGGTCTCCTGACGCTCCCCTGATGACAGATGTCAAGGCACATAGGGATCGGGCAGTTGGATTTCAGTTGCCTGATCCTTCAGTTCTAGGGGAGATAAGCCAATGTTAGAGGGGTCCGACAGCAGCTTTCACCTCTCTCAATATTCAGAGCAAAACGGGGGAGGTTGGGAGAGATAGTCGTTGGCTGACCATCTATCGTCTATGGATATCCTTAGGGCCTTCTGGTTGGGTGTTTCTCTGCCCGAACAAGTGCCAATCAATAATATAACAAGTCGATTGGTGCTCCTTTAAAGGACCTTTTACATGGTCCGATGCAAACTGGGAGGTAACGAACGATTATTAAAGTGGCTGTCCAAGAATTTTACGATTGGTGACCTATACTTCTGTGCTGGCAGCAGATAGTGCTATCAAGATGGCAGCAGCCTGGTTTGGTACTATAGGCACAGCTCTCAGTAGGAGGTGAGCCTTCAGTAGCAAACTGGGCTGGTGCAATACTGACAGCGTTATCTGCCTCCAGCGCTGTCAGCAGGGATCTTGAGTTGCAGACCCCCGCGATCAACTACTGATGACCTATCCTGGAAATGGTCATCACTAGTAAGAGTCCCAGACAACTTCTTTAGAAGGGGATTCCAGAGACAACTTTTTATTTTCAGGTTTTCCCCGATCCAATGATAGATATGTGGGGATCCGACCGCTGAGACCCCCACCCGTACCAGTGCCCCCCTTATTTCTCAATGCAGAGATACTTCTCCCCATCACTGTAACAATGCCGTTCATGGACTGCTGGCAGCTCATGCGCAGCCGCGAATCCATTCATTTCATTGGGGCTGACGGAAGTAGTCAAGCACTTTGCACTCGTCTATCTCCGTCTACCCCCACTGAAATGAATGGCGCTGCGGACGCCCGTGTACGGGCAACGGTCCAATCATTGCTACATTACAGGGAGACCCTGCATTGAGAAATAAGGGGGACGGGGGGCCCCCGTTCTCAGGATCGGTAGGGGTCCCAGCAGTTGGATCCCCACATATCAGTTTGCATCCAACCAGCAGATGCGTGAAAACTTGAAAAGCTTTTAGTCTCTGGAATAGCCTTCTTGTCGGTCCCCATACAGCGCAGGCTGCCAATGAACAGTGTGACGGACCGACGTGTGAGCACTCGCTGGTGGCTGCCGGATTGCCAAGGGGTTATGGTTGGGACCACACGTCCTCCTAAACGCTCGTTGGGCCCATTATCCCCGTGCCTTACATGGATTTTCATGAATTCACCCCAATGGATCAGCCTGCAGACCCCAGTAATGGACAGCAGTGGGGCAGCACTGAGCACAGTCACCATTCTGCAGGGTATAGTCAGTGGCAGGGCTCACACCACACAGGTGACATATGTATGCATGTGTATATATATACACACACAGTAGAAGCCTGCTGGCCAGCAGTAGGACCGGCGCTGCACACCACAAGGCTGCCTGCACCGAGCATGGTACCAGTTGCACAGCTCTCTACAGTCCCCCCCATGCACCCTCCTCTCAGGACCGTCTGCCTGTCCCCAGTACACACCGTTCTCTGCAGTCACCGGCACCACAACACTTCTCCTGCTGGAGGTCATGCTAGGACCCCATCATACACCAACATGGCGCCGCACTCGCCTCCACCGTGGCTCCGGTTCTCTCCTCCCGCACGTTATTACGGATGTGTATGCTCTATAACCACAAGCGGAACATCTACAAGAACCTGCGGGATGTTTCATCCAGAAATCTGTATCCGTCAGAAATAAATATTGACATTAACTATATACTGGCAAGCGTTAGACAGCACAAAATCGAAAAGGACCCCGTTTTTTGATTTGAGCATGCGCACCTGGCGCAGTAAGCGATCGCCCTGCCAGACGTTTAGAGGCGTGGCCTATTTCACAGAGGTCCCTTGTGATGACGTAGAATGTATGCGCGTAGCGGCGTGTGAACTAGACGCAGCAGCTTTCATCCGCCATGTTTGTAGTGGGAAGAGCCAAACGTGTTAATAGCGGAATGCGTAGGACTGTTGAAAGCGAACCGTGCAGGGCGCCGTCTGACTGCGGATTATATATGTTGTAGGTTATTCATAAGCATTGTAAGTGGTTCGTTATGGAGCCTGGCAGCATGTAGTGGGCGTGGCCCGAGTCTGCCCTGTACAGTGACTAGGGAGTACAAGTCACCCAGGGAAGGTGTCATGGGAGCGAATATGTGTGGGGTCGAGGGTCGGGCATCGTTTGCCTGACATTCGCCCTATCTAAATGGGCCTTTCGGGCTCATGCCTATGGGCGCTTTTACACTCCGTATTACTCATGTGTTACGCAGTGCATGAAGTCACTGAGAGCCAATGGACGTTCATTGATACATGTTCGTGTAGATGGCGGCATGCCCTGTTTCTCTGCGTCCCGCACAGCGTGAGCCCTATACATTGGTATAGGCAGCATATGATATGCTGTCCATATGCAATACATTACGTACGGGCGCGGTATCACATGCAACCACGCTATGAAACAGAGCAAGAAAATAAAAAAATGTCCGACTGTGCATGTGACCCCCGGGTATGTGTAGTGCATTCGCTGCCATATGCAGTATTATGTGAAAACAGCCTTGCATCACTGCGGGGAATCCCTTCATCCCCACGGGAAATTCCTTAACCTCTACCACGGTGGCTAAAGGGATTTCTCCGCCATGTCTGAAGGGATTCCCCGCGGAGATGAAGGAAGAGCGCGGCGTCTCCCATAGCTTTCAATGTGGCCGGCGCTCGCTTGAGAACAATGGGCGATATCGCAAAAAGATAGAACGTGCTGCGTTTTTTTTCCATGCAACATCGTGTGAGTGAGAACATCGAAAATTAGAAGGAAGCCATTTAAAATCATTGGATTCATAATTCTGCATTTTCACTTTCGCATCACACGAAAATCGTGCACCTTTTTTTTTTTGCCAGTGTGAAGGCGCCCTTAGGGCCCTTGCACACTAGAGTTTTTCTTGCGCGTTTTTTCATGCAATATTACTTCTTTTTTCCGACGCGATTGTCAATAGGACTTTGTAATGTTAAAAACGCATCGCATAAAAATCGTAAGGCACAAACTTGTGACGCGTTTGTAGTCAATGGAAGCCGTCCGTTAAGTATCACATGATTACGCGTCACCGCCCACCGCTAGCCATGTCATCAACCACTGCCAGTGTGTCATGCGCTGTGCTGCACATGAGCGCCAGCTCGCCAGACGGACCTTGCGCGGCGGATCCAGAGAGGTGAGTATGGGGGAGGGGGGCGCTGTGTCGGACTTCACTACAATATTCCACTGGCGGAGTTCGACATAGCCGTGGGCATGAGGCCTAAGACTTTCCTTTACACTTCTCATTTCTTTGGATTCCATTCCTGTTTATTTCCAAAAACAAGAGCGCCGCCGGCTGCAATATTCGTTCTGTAAAAAAAAAAAACGGAAACCTACCAGAATGGAAGCAAAGTGAAACCTTTCTGTTCTTTTGAAAACCCATTGAAATCAATGACGAGCGGGGTGGGACACTTTTATTTCTGTTTTTGCTTCACAAACAGAACAGACAGATGGAAATCCCTAAGTGTGAACAGTAATACAACCGGCTCCACACGGGGGATCGCGATTTTGCTGCGAGAAAATCTTGGAAAAATCGCATCTTTATTCACTGATCTGTGAGAACCAGCGATGCTTTTTTGGAGAATAATCTCGCATCGCTGCCACCACGATAAAATCGTGTGACAAATCTGCGCAATTTTTTATCGCATAAGTCAATGGGACTCTGCAATGTTAAAATCAAATCGCAACGCAGGTTTATAGCGTTGTGATGTGATAAAAAGAAGCCTCCATAGGAATACATGAGAGAGAAAAAAAATAGCACATGGCAGAAAGATGGAGCGAGCTACGATTCTTTACCCCCTCAACATGGCATCAGTGAAAACATTGCAAATGGGAAGGAAACCATTGTAAATCATTGGTCTCATATTCTGCTCTTTTACTGACTATCGCAGCAGGCGAAAATCGTGTGAAAATTGCGCAATTTTCTCGCCTGTGTGGAGCCAGCCTAAGAAATACAACATATCCTAAGGTCCCCACACTGTTGGAGTGCAGATAGCATATTGTCTCCGCTCTAGTGCCATAGTATTGATTAGTGGTGCTCACATACTAGCTGCCAGGTATAGTGACCACATACGTTATCTGTAGTTTTTACATATAGTCACCCGTAGGCTGCCCCTCAACCGGTCCATGAGATTATCCCATTATAGGACGCATGTAAATGTACCCCAAATTGACGGTTTGGGGAGAATCTGCAGTTCCTTATATCTCGGATTGTTGCCTGTCCTTCTATGGAAGCTTACACAGAATGTTTTGCAGACTCAACAAGCGAACAGATTTGTGGAGGGCGTCAATGATCTCATTGAATCAATGTAGTCATCCATTAGTCGGAAACGGAAAGGATATATTATGCAGATATAAATAAGTTCTCAGATATAGGAAAGATGTCAAAGAAATGTTCTCATCTGTACAGTATTTTACCGTTACATTTCAATGATTTGCAGATGATGACTCAGACGTGTATACGGCCCGTTCATTATCCCTCACGAGCCCTTTACACGTTTACCCAATATATGTCTGAAAAATAAACATGCTGTGAAAGCGTAATTGTTGGCCATGGCCAAATATAAGGCCCTGTAAGGGAGTTGGGTGGTTCTATCGTGAATTATGTCCATTACACCTTATTAGTGTTAATGACAATTACTGTTATTGTACACTCAAAAAAGTACAAAATAAATAAAGCATCTATATGGAAATGTCAGATTGCTGCAAAACTCGGCATGCAGTTATATCTCAGGCAGACACTGGGTCTAAAAGTGCTTCTCTCATTGCCCCATAGAAAGGCGCTCAAAGGGTGTTTTGATGTAGCATACCTCTTGTTGAGAGACGGCTAACATACAGAATGAACATGTATTTATACACACAACACATTTAGCATGTTTCCCTGTGTACCTTATACGGTCCAGCTTCCTCAGCTACTTCTACCATGTTTCAGAGTTGGGAATTTAGGATATAAATTGGTTGGAGGGTGACTTAGCACCATAGTAGTCATGGTTCCCATCCTCAATAAATCCCGTTCCTCCATAGGGGGAGCAGAGATCCAAGCTGGCGCAGGAGCAGCTTTACACTAGGGCATGGTTACTTTGGCCACAGCACAGTGAATGTGGTCATGTTCTTCAATTTCTTGCAGTCATTGAGGCACGGTAACTTGTGAGTTGCAGTGTGACCCCACTCAGTGTCACACGGCTCTACTATGATCTGTGACATGGTGCCAGACAGTCATTGCAGGGACTACCGACAGTGATCACTGTCAGTCCATAGCATGCAATGATTCTTCCATGGACATGAGCGGAAATTATTGCGACTTCTGCTCGCGGAGGAAGAATCACAGTATGCTCTATTTTTGTGCGAGACTCGCATGGACGACTTCCATTGCGAATTTCAATATCGAAATCGCCGCGCATAAGCGGCATCGATGGCGCGTCATTCTCTCCACTCCGCATGTGCTGCAGCCGGCGCGTCAGCAGTGCATCTGAGACAGGTACATGGAGGTCACTGGCCGGCACAGGGTCGAATTTTGCTCCGAGATCTTGCAGCCGGAATCCGACCCGGCCGTGGGCTTGCAGCCAAAGATGAATCATTGCAGATTTATTTCCATCATCAATGGGATCCGTTATCCGTATAATTCCATTAAAAAATAAACTGAAATCATTGGAAAAATAACAAAACTAAAAGAATGTGGTTGCATAAGTGTGAAAACCCTCTTATATTTGGGATATGCTTGTGTTCAGAATTAGCCAATCACACTTAGGCCTCATGTCCACGGGCAAAATAAGAATTCAAATCCCCAGCGTTTTTCCTGCACGCGTGGGTCCTGCGGATCTCATTTTTCCCTGCAGGCGTGGGTCCCGCGTGCAGGAAAAAATCCGGACATGCTCCATTTTCGTGCGGGTCTCCCGCGGGGACGGCTCACGCAGGATTCTATTGAAGCCTATGGAAGCCATCCAGATCCGCGGGAGACCCGTGCCTGAATTAAACTCACCTGCTCCGGACAGTACGGGTCTTCCCTTCTTCGCGGCCGGATCTTCTTTCTTCGGCCCGGCGGATGTGCCCGGCGCATGCGCGTGGCACGCAGCCGGCGTGACGAGCACGTCCGCTGGGCCGAGGAAAGAAGATCCGCCCGCGACGGAGAGAAGATCAGGCCGCAAAGAAGGGAAGATCTGGAGCGTCTGGAGAGGTGAGTAATTCTTATTTTCAGCCCTCATGTCCGTAGGGGAGGAGGGACCCGCTACGGATTCTCCATGGAGAATCCGTAGCGGGCCTGATTTTCCCCGTGGACGTGAGGCCTTAGGCCTCTTTCACACGAGCTACAAAATCATCGCTACAAAACACATGTATGTGAAGCCCATGGTTTACAAAGGGTTCTTTCACATGTTTTGTAGCCTGAAGGAACCCATTGGAAACTATGAGCTTCACATACATGCACTTTGTAGCAATGATTTTGTAGCTCCTGTGAAAGAGGCCTCAGGCCGCCTCCACACAATCGACTTTATCGCTGTGCGACAGTGCTACAAATCGCATGTATATAGAGCCCATGCTTTTCTTTGGCATCTTCCACACGAGCGATGTTTTGTAGCCTGCGACATTGTGAGACTACAAAATCGCTCCATGCTCTATACAATTTTTTGTAGCCCATATTTCCCTATGGACCCTTCCTTTCTGCTACATGACATTGCACGAAAACGCGTTTTTTTCGTGCAATGTGATGCAACTTTGACAGTAGGAAATCCTACTGTCAAAGCTCTAAGCTAAGTCCTAGCTGCAAGAAAAAATATTAAAAAAGAGAATACATCAACTTAGAAGCGCTGTCCGGCTCCGCTGCATTTTTTTCCAGGGTCCCCGACACTGTTCTTCATCATCTCTTCTGGCTGGGGATTGAAAAATCCCCGCCTCCTGGAAGTGCTGCCTCTGATTCATTCAGCGCTGCCTCAGACCCAGCGCTAAATGAATGGTTAATCGAGCGCTTGCTCTGATTGGCTAAGCGTTACAGCGCTCAGCCAATCAGAGGCAGTGCTTCCAGGAGGCAAGGATTTTTCAATTCCCATCCAGAAGAGATGATGAAGAACAGTGCAGTGCCGAGAAGAAGATGCAGCGGAGCCGGAGATCGCTTCTAAGGTGATGTATTTTTATTTTTTTTACCTGCAGCTAGTAGGGCTTATTTTTGGGGTAGGGTTTATATTTCAAAGTCCCCCGAAAATCCTCACAAGTGGCGTTACAAAGTTACATGACTTTGTAGCACCACAAAATCGTGGTATCGCCGTGAGAAAACCCAGTGATATCGCATGGACCACCGATGCGATATCGCTGCAATTTTCTCGCATCGCTTACGTGTCACCTGTGTGAAAGTGGCCTAAAACTCTTGTTAAATAGTAGTCAGTACACAGCTGCCATTATTCATATATATTCTTTATGTGTTCATTAAGAGTATGGGGAGAGGGGAATACAACACAAATACGATCAGGGTAGGGAAGTAATCACAGTATAAATCAATCAAACAGCCAACAAACAGTGACAGCTCTGTTGAAATATGCATTATTTAAAGTGATTTTGATTTACCCCATATAAAGTTTAGCTGTTCTAGTAGGATTTTCATCACATTTTCTTATTTGCATTTTATAGCAAAAGCCATAAAGAGCTTCCAACACATCAAAGGGATCTGACTGTTGAAAGGTCTCAGTCAGGAGAAGGGGACCAAATTATTTCAAAGGTGTTACATATACCATGGAACAAAGTTAAGACGGTCATAAAGAAGTGAATTAAATTTGATACAACAGTGACATTACCACAAGCTGGACGTCCCTCTAAAATTGATGAAAAGGCCAGAAGAAAATTGTCTGGGAGGCTGCAAAGAAGTCTCCAGCAACATTAAAGGGGCTTCAGGAATTTCTGTCAAGTACTGGTTGTGTAGAGCAGGGGTCCCCAACTCCAGTCCTCAGAGACCACCAACAGGTCATGTTTTCAGGATTTCCTATGGTAAGAACACCTGTGGCAATGTCTGAGGCACCGACAATAATTACATCACCTGTGCAATACTGAGGAAATCCTGAAAACATGACCTGTTGGCGGTCCCTGAGGACTGGAGTTGGGGAACAATGGTGTAGAGAATGTGATAACCATCTTCCATACTCTTCATATGTCTGGGCTGTGGGGAGGGGGGCAAGATTGAAGCCTTTTCTAAGAAAGAAAAACATCCAACCCTGATTATGTTTTACCAAAACCTACATCAAGTCTGCCAGAAGTATGTGGGAGAAGATGTTATGGTATGATGAGACCAAGGGTGAACTTTTTGGCACATCTGTTTCAAAGTCGACACTGCGCTTCATCAAAAGAACACCTCACCCACAGTGAAGATAGTGGAGGCAAAATTATACTTTGGGGCTGTTTTTCTGCTGCTGAAACTGGGGCTTTAGTCACAGTGGAGGGAATTATGAACCATTCCAAATATCAGTCCATTTTGGCACAAAACCTTCAGGCCTCTTCTAAAAAGATAAAGATTAAGTGGATTTTCACCTTTCATCACGAGAATGACTGAAAGTATACCTTCAAATCAACAAAAGAATGGCTTTGCCAGAAGAAAGTCAAAGTTTTGGAATGTCCCAGCCAGAGCCCAGACCTGAACCCCATTAAAATCAGTGGGTTGACCTGAAGAGGGCACTATACAGGAGATGTCCTCGCAATCTGACAAATTTGGAGTGCTTTTTCAAGGAAGAGTAGACAAAGATTGCCACGTCAAGATGTACCATGCTGATAGACACCTACCTTACTTTTTCCCGAGTGTGTTGTGCCCACAGTTAAGTACGACGGAGGTTCCATCATGGTCTTGGTCCATTGGTTCCAGTGGCAAGAACCATGAACACAGAGGTGTACCTTGATATTCTAGACAATAATGTGCTGCTGACAATATGGTAATACTCTGGGAATAGTCAGCAATACTTACAAGAAAACAACCTGTCTTGTCACAAATCCAGCGCTGCTTTACATTGGTTTGAGGCTATAAATGTTCCACGATTGGCCTGGAGTGTCCCAACCTGAAACCTATTAAATATCTTTGGGACAAACTAGAATGTTGGGTCAGGAAATATGAACGTTGTTCATCTTCTTTGACATTTACAGCACAAATGGAGGGAAATACCAGCTGAAGTGTATCAGACGTTAGTATAAAGTATTCCATGGATGGTATGCAATGTCATTAGGGCCAAAGGAGGCCCCGATAAGTATCAACATATGTAAATAAATACTACTCATTCTTACTCAGGTTTCTAATTACTTTTAATAGGATAGTATATTCTAGTGAATGCAAGTATGGTTTTTACTAAAAGTCAATGAAGGTGACAGATCCTCTTTAAAAGGAGTCTGCCAGCTGGAATTTGCTCTCCAAACTGCAGACATCATATTATAGAGCGGGAGGAGTTGAAGAGATTGATATACAGTTTTGTGGGGAAAGATTCAGTATAACTTCTACTTTATTCATTTAAACCTCTGACCATTCTGATCTGAACAGTCCAATGGGCGGAGCTATCAGTGATTTACAGCTATCTGTGTATTACAGTGCATCCCCCGGTAGCTGACAATCACATGTAGGACCACCCATCAGACTGTTCAGCTCAGAAGGTTTAAATTAATAAAATACTATTTAGATCGAATTCACATGGCCGGGTTGGATCCTGCATGCAGTGGAATCTGATCCGATGGCCGGCCAGTGACCCCTGTCTGCAGTCGTCTTTTCTGTATCGCTGATATGCCGGCTGGCGCGTCAGCGCACATGTGCAGTACAAAAAATGCTGCGCCGTTGCTAGGTGACAGCTGCAGATCGGATGGCTTGCATTGACTTCATTGGAAGCCATCTGCACTGGAATAGGACATATTGCGATGTTCCCTCCGAGATCGGAGAATCACAGTCGATTCGGAAAAGCGATTTTCAATAGCATGTCTATGGGCAGTATTTGCTGCGGAATCCGGAGGCGGACGCCCGCTCCGGATTCTGCAATGCAAATACGCCCATGTGCATTGGGCCTTATAATTAATCTTTTCCCTATAAAACTATATATATATATATATATATATATATATATAGTATATATATATATATATATATATATATATATATAAATCTGCTCAGCTTCCCTTGCTCTATAACATGTGGTTTGGACAGTGTGTTCAAGCTGACAGGTTCCCTTTAAATCCATTGTTCAGAATTTGAAATATGATTGTATTTTCTAAATTTGATGAAATTGTGAGACATTTTCAATCATAAAATACTTGTATCCATTTTTTTTTTACCCCAGAACTAAACCTTTTGAGGCTGCCATTATTCTTTACTCTGTCATACTTTTATCCTCCTATGGCTGGAACGTATGCCCTGGAAACCTGATTGTTCATACATTCACCACACTGATGCATTATAATATATTTACATATTAACTGGGATCAGGAGCACTGTTCACAATAAAGCGCTATGGCTTTCATTTCTGTATGGAAGATAACGTACAGCAGGATAATTGTAATGTACATTGTGAAGCTATACAGTACACACTAATCTAGTTAGCGTTGCTTCATGAATGATTAAGAAGTGAGTGACTGTGTGTCTTCCATAAATGAGGGTTATCATTCTAGGTTTGAAGTACCCTGTGATGTTTTTGTGATGTATGTGAAAAAAAAAAAGTCGATCCAAATCATTATTTACATATAGAATGTAACTGTTTGATGTGAATGACATTATTTATTTATTTTATTGTACGTTGTTTTGATCAAATACCATATGTAAAAAAATGTTTTGCAAATATCTCTTAGGCCTTTTTTTTATGCGCCCCTGCCTTTGATCTTACTCTTTGATGCATGGCAGCTCATCTTGAGAACTATTGTAATTTGCATTTGAATGACCTTTATTTGAGACCATTACCTCAAGAGGAAACCTAAGCTAGTAACACATAACTTCAAACCTTGGCTAGATTATTTGTCAGTTGGGAGATGTGAAACAACAAGTCAAAGAATAAAGGATACAGATGGCCTAGCTCATTTCAAAATGGCAAGTGATGGAATTATTACAACATATTGTCTATCATTAGAGACTCCACTAGTGCTTTATCATAGTTTTGCTAAGACTTTAAAAGGGTTTCCCAGGAACACTTATATGGCATGCCAATCAAGCTTGTTTAAGTGTCCCATCGGTGAGGGTCCAACAGCTGCAACTGCCACCAATTCCAAGAATGTACAAGCACAACCATTGAATTTCACTAGGGAAGTGGTTGCCCGTGTAGATTTATAGTGGTGTTTGAAATTTGTGAACCCTTCAGAATTTTCCATATTTCTGCTTATATGTGACCTAAAACTATAGCAGAATCTGATAAAGTAGATAAAGGGAACTAAATCAAAGAAATTCGTCAAAATATTAGTCTTGGTCATTTATTTATTGAGGAAAATGATTCGATATGACATGTCTGTGAGTGACAAAAGTATGTGAACATTTAGGATTAGCAGTCAGGTGTTTTCAATCAGTGGGATGACAATCAGTTAAGAGTGGGTAACCTTTATTTAAAGAGCAGGAATCTATCAAGGTCTAGTCTTCAGAACATATTTTTGGAAGTGTATCATGGCATGAACAAAGGACAACTCTGAGGACCTCAGAAGATTATTGATGCTTAGCAGGCTGAAAAAGGTTACAAAACCAACTCTAAAGAGTTTGGACTCCACCAATACACAGTCAGACAGATTGTGTACAAATGGAGGAAATTCAAGACCATTATTACCCTCACCGGGAATGGTTGGCCAACAAATATCACGACAAGAGCTAGGCGTATAGTAGTTTATGAGATCACAACTGTTTGAACCTAAGGTAACCTCTAAGCAACCAAAGGTCTTTCTAACATTAGCTAATGTTAAATGTTCATTGAGTCCACCATCAGAAGGACACTGAACAACAGTGGTGTGCATAGCAGGATTGCAAGGAGAGAGTTGCTGCTCTCTACAAAGAACATTGCTGCCTGTCTACAGTTCGGTAAAGATCACCTGGACAAGTCAAAAGGCTATTAGAACAATGTTTTTTGGACAGATGAAACCAAAATAGAGCTTTTTGGCTTAAATGAGAAGCATTAAGTGAAGTCCAGATACTGACTAGTGGTGCAAGATCGGGGTTTCTCAAGTGTTATCTCTAGATTTAGCCCCAAACCAGTGTGTGTCTCAGCAGATCCACAACCACTTTCACCTGATACCGCAGTAACACATATACAGACAGCAGTTTTACAAAATCATGTGCTAGGAAGGGGCCACATTCCAGATTTTGCATTAACACGTTCACATGTGTGCATTGCCATGGATTTCACACAGAATCCCCACCACTGCTGCATGGATTCTGCAACAAATTCACAGAATATCCGCAGTAAACTAGTGTTCCATTCATTTAAACAGAAATCCAGGCCATATGTGGCATGTCACTTCTTAAAGTGAATTCAGCACAGAACCCGCATTGAGTTTAACCCTTCTAAACCACATGCAGATCCTCTATGTCAGAAATCCATGCTTAAATCTACTGATTTCTGAGGTCTTCTTTCCATTGCAATGCACATTGGATTTTTTTGGGATGCAAAGCATGGCCTAATGAATCTACACTATGTAGACAAAAGTATTTGGACACTGCAGAAAATCAGCAAATATGCAAATACTGAGTTTGCCGAATGGTATGCTGGGAAGGGGATGGGTAAAATAAAAACTGCTCATTTTGTAATAACTATTCATTCATCCAATCGAGCTCTTGTGGGACGAACTGGAGCGTGGGTACGACACCGCCACCCACGCCCATCTTCACGACAATCTCTTCTCACAGCCTGGCACGAGGAATGGTGAACTATTCCTGCCCAGACTTACAGAGAACTTGTGGTTAGTTTGCCGCGACCTGTTGCCGCTGTAATACAAGCAGAAGAAGGGCCGACACGTTACTAAATAGAATAATAAAGCACTTTTTCAGAAAAACATGCAGTGCCAAATACTTGTGTCCATATAGTGTATTTCTGATTAGAACATTATTTTAGAGACTTACTACAGTGTTAACACAGTTTCTTTACATATTTTTCTGTTTATTCTTGCTTAGACAGTATTTTACGTATCTGTCTCCTTTGCACACAGGAAACTACCAAACTGCAAGCACATATATCCTAGCTAGATTACTGTAGCATACTCCTGTGGGGCCTGCCAACAAACAAACTTAACACCTCTCTAAGCTGTTCTAAACTCTGCTGTCAACTCATTTACCTCTTTTCTGCTTTGTTTTTCGCTATCTCCCCACCCTGGTCAGTACTTCAATTGACTGACCATCATACAGATCAGTCTTATTAATTTCTACTCCATTCTGTACATATTTCACCCTACATGTAACTACCCATCTGTCCATAACAAGCTCCTTTCTACAACTCTAATCACATTTCACACACTTCTGTACAAGACTTCTCTACAGCATCTCCTTTTCTTTTGGAACTTTCCCCCTCCATTCCACCTATCATTCTCAAACCTACAAATACAATGGTGCAGATTTACTAAACCTGTCTCATACTTGGGGCCCATTTACACGCAAAGGTAATCTTTCAAACGATTGAACGATTAGCGATCATTTTGCATAAAGTACTAATGGGCACTAATGCCCATTAGTACTTTATCAGCTTAATTTGCATGCAAATTAGCCTCTGGAGGTGTTGCAGAACTCAGCATGTGGTCTGAGCTCTGCAATCAGCTCCTTTGTTCTCCCATGGGCTGCTAAGAGAATACAATGTCATTTCTAGCTCCCATGGAGCCAGCAGCCTGTGGTCTGTTTTCTCTCACAGGCTGCAGAGAGAATACAATGTAATCTCCTGCTCTCGTGGAGAACACAGCATGCAGTCTGAACAATGGATTTTAAGACTACCTAAAAATCATTGTTCAGACAAAAAGTGCATGATGGTAGCATTTACACAAAAGGATTATCACTCATATGCTATCGTTTTAATGAATTTTAAGCGATAACCGTTGCGTGTAAATTGGCCTTTAGACAGTGCCACTTTAGTGGCTTGTGTTGTATGATTAATTTGGCACAGTTTTAGACACTTTTGTCTAACTTTACCTTACTTTGCAAAAAACATTTTGGCCCATGTTGTCAACTATTTAGTTAGGCTAAGCTCACACGGCGACTTTAGCTACAACAGGGGTCATGTGATGAAAGATCACTGTGTAGCACTGTGACCTCACACTTGCATTGAACCAAGTCACAGGTTACATAGTGGCTACAGAAAACAACCAACCTCAATGGATTTTTTTGTGATCGGGATGTTGCAGTCGCAGCTAATTGTGACTCACAGTGTGACTCCATTGAATTCAATAGCAGTGCAAGGTTGTAGTGCTACACAGCAGTCTTTGACTGTGTACCCCTCTAGTGGCCAAGTTAACCATGTAGCCCTAGCCTTAAGCCATCCTCCTTGTCTGTCAAGGTGCAAAAACTGTCTAAAACATAAATATGATACTAAGCATGTATGCGAGTTCTGTGGAACACATTGCGCCAAAATTCTGGCATATTTAGAATGTCTTATTGCTGTGGTAATCTATGGGTGAATTTGGCAGTAAATGTTCAAGTCTCCTGTAGCTCCTCCGCAGGGCAAATATAGCACTACACAGTTCCCATTGGAATCTAAGAGGTGTCTAAAATATAGATATGATAACATAATTTTCTTATGGCCAAGTTGTCAAATATACTTGATGTTGGCTGCTGTCATTCATGAAAGCTCAGCTTTTCTGTGTGGTCATAGATAATGAGGCACGCTGAGAAGAAATTAAGCCAGGATATAATAATTCTTAGGTAAAATCAGTAGTTCTGACATTTAGGAACAGATGCATGCAGTTCCACTTTAACTGTCTGTATAAATTTTTCTAGCTATGATGTCACTGCTGCCAAAATCAATACCATATAAATCAGTTCACACAAATTGGCTCATGGTTCTCCTTCATATGTCCCTTTAAGTGCTAAACTTTCTGTTTTTGCATTCTTACTGGTATAATGGTGTGGTCCCTGCGATAGCCAGGGGAAGAATCATCTAAACAGCAAAAACTCACCTTTCCCACAACTATGGTTAGGGTTCAGGTATTCGGCTGGCCTAAGGACTCAGTTACTAACAGTTATGAGAAAAATTAAGTACACCATCTTTGAATTCTGTGGCTTTCCGTATCCAGACATAATAAAAAAAATCTAGTTCTTTAAAGGTGTTAAAATTAGGTAAATACAACCTCAGATAAACAACACATGACCAATTACACAGTATAAGTATTTTTTTAACAAAATCTAGACCAAAATGCAAAAATGCAGAAGCAGTGTGTGAAAAATAAAAGGGGTCGCTCAAGGTATAATATCTCGACACAATCCCTTCCTCATGCAGTAACATAAGAAATAGTCATATACTCAACTCTCCCTGCTCCCGCTGTGTCCCAGAGCGGTGCTAGGTCTCTCGCTCCTGTCTGTCTTTACAGCTGCCATTCTGCCTGGTTTGCTGGATGTCACAGGGGTTGTAGCCAATAACAGAGCTCAGCGATCAATCCTACATTATTTCTATACTAAAATGGTGTCAATAAAAGCTATGTGATTGTTCTCAGCGAGAGAAACGAAACCATGTAATCTTGTAGATATGATACCTTTTAATGGCTAACAAAAATACATGATGTAATGCGAGCTTACGAACCAACACAGGGTTCTTCTTCAGGCTTAAATTAAATAGATCTGAGGAGCCATGCATATTTATACACACATAGTTATGAAAAGGTACAGATATGAATGTGATTGGTTTGCACCTAAAAGAAAACTGCAACAGAAACAAACATTTTGAACCAGACACTGATAAAGATGTGGAGGTTTTATGGTCCATGAATTAGTGTTGGGGAGGTCACCAGGCCAGCAGTGTTATCTGTGCTATAGATGTCTCATAACTCTCAGTCACACATGAATCCTCGTGAAGAATTTAGACCCGTGTTGAAAGTGTCAAACATTGTTATAAATTTATATTCCCAAATTCTTCTATGGCTTTGTGACTTGAAACTGCCCTTCATTATCAAAACGTTTTATACCTTCTATGTCGTGTCCGTGACTAGAAAAGTGCTCGGCCACAGGTAATTCTGTCTTCCTTGTTTAATTGTATGGCGATGAGATCTCATCCTCGCTTTAAGTTTTTGTCCTGTTTCTCCAACATAAAGGCCCCCAACAGGACATTTACAGCACAGGATCAGGTGCACAACATTGGACGTGGAACATGTGAATGCCCCCAGGATCTTATAGTCCTGTTGTGTGTTGCGGATTTTGTATTCTGCCAGTACATGTGAGCGGGTCTTGCAGCTCCTTACATTACAGGGATAATTTCCTTTTTGCGTGTCAGAGTCCAATGCACGCCTGATTATAATGTTCCTCAAATTTGGAGGTTGCCTGTAGGTATCATATCAACAAGATTACTTGGTTTCTCCTGCTGAGAACAATCACATTTTGCTCCACTGGCTAACACGGTACCAAACCTTTTTTCCCATTATTATTAATTAAAACTATAGCTCACCATACAACAAACAAGCCCTTCACAGTTATGTTGATGGAAAAATAAAAAATATATGCTTCTGAAAAGTATATTCCCGCGTTTCGGGGTGATGGAGTTGCCAGAGATCAACCCATCCGCCGCTTTCGATTAGCTGTGTCAAAGGGGAGTTTAAAGTGGGAGTGGCGTTAAGGGGTACATGGAATTTGTCTTTAGTGGGGTCCATTACCATATTGAAGTCGCCTAGGCAGATCACTCCTGCCAATGGGTAGTGGTGTGTGAACGCTATGGCAGTCTGCAGAAGATGAAGATTGTTGTGAGGTGGGTTGTAGTTGGATAGGATGACATAGGGTTTGGAGTCTATTTCTCTGTATACAAATATAAATCTTCCTTCGGGGTCCCTACGGGTGGTGATAGGGTTCCAGCGCAGCGACTTGTGAATAAGTACGGAGACACCTCTGGAGGATGAGGTGTGGAAGGAGTGAGCAGTCCACTGGATCCATGGCTTTGAAAGGGTATCCGCCTTGTCCCTAATAAGATGGGTCTCTTGCAAACTAATGATATGTGGGTTTATTTGTTTAATGTATGAGAATACTGTCCTTCGCTTGAGTGCTGTGCCGAGTCCCCGAACATTCCAGCTAAGACATTTTAAGGACATTATTGCCTATATGGGTATGGGATTTAGCTATCATGTCTGTGCCCATGGGGTGGGGGAAAGGGGAGGACGTTGGTGGGTGTGAGGGGAAAGGTTGTGTCAGCGCATGCTTGTAAAAGGCATTAATGGAGAACAGAATACAACAATTTGAACCATTAGTCTTTGACATCTCGCTTAAGTTGTGGCGCAGGTGTCAAAGAACAACAAAATAAAGAAAAATAGAAAAAAAAGGAGAGGAAAAGAAAGAAGAAAAAAAAAAAAAAAAACGATTTAGTTACAATCTAGTAATAACTTAAAGGTGCCGCGGCCGTATTGCACACTGTCTATGGGTCAAGGGGGTGCTGAGAACTTGGGTCATAACAACGCTTAAAGTTCTGCTGTAGATGTGGTAACGTCAGTCATCCTTTGGTGTTTCGGGATGCATGTCCAGCCACTCCAGGGCCTCCGTGGGAGATTGGAGGAAGACCGCCTTTCCTTGGGCTACTATTCATAGGCGGGCTGGGTATGCCATTGAGTAAAGAATCTTTCTTTCTTTGAATTTTCGTTTCACTTCTGTGAAGGTGGCTCTTTGTTTTTGTAGTTCGGCAGAGAAGTCGGGAAATATGGAGATCGTTGTATTGTTGTACTTTAATGGGCCCTTTAGTCTGGCTTGATGTAGTGCGGCGTCTCGGTCCCTGCAATTTAGGATCCTTACTAGGAATGGGCACGGAGGGGCTCCCGGTTGTGGCAGTTTTGCAGGGACTCGACCCGAGGAGGAGGCCCCTTCAGATACAGAGTCCTAAGAGGTATCGGGCGCCGCAGTCCGGTGGTAGCAGGGCAATCCGGAGGTGAACCGCCGGAGGCGGTCGGGTCAGCCGCAGCCCGCGCCGGAGGTAAAGAGAAGGGTCTTCAGCCTGCAGGGCCGGGATCAGGTCGGCGCACAGCCTCGCGGTCAGTGCGCTGTGAGGTGCTGGGTGTCGCAGCTAAGTGGCGGCCGGGGTTGCAGAGTGGCAGGACTAGCAGGTCGCAACCTCCGTCGGGTCCCGCGGCAGCAGCGCAGGCACAGAGATAATCTGCGTCTCCCTCCAGAGGAGACAGGCGCTCGGCAGCGGCGCAGCGGCCTCAAGGTGAGGCAGGGGGAGCGTTCAGACCCGCCGCGGGTTCAGCTGGGAGCGGGTACCTCTCGACGGGGAGTGGGCAGCGTTCCGACACGGATATCAGGAAGTCGCAGGTAAGCGGCGGCGGGGCGGCCGAAGTCGGCAGATGAATCGTGGCTCCCGCCCAAGTCTCGCGGTGGTAGTCCGGCTTCAGAAGTGGGGGAAGCGGGGTGTTTCTCCCCTCAGGAGTGAAATTGGTGGTTTCAGTAGGGGGGTTGCCCCCACCTGAGTCCCGATCAGACACGGGCCTCCGCGGCCCGGAGACAGCGTGGAGGGGTCCCGATGTGAGTGGAGTGGCGGAGCCAGCCCCGGGTCCCAGAGGGGTCCTTCGCGGGGTGATAGATGGAAGGGAGCAGCTTGCGAGAGTCCCGGTGCAGCGGGCCGGCAAGATGGGACAGCAAGGTAGGCGGTAAGCAAAGTGCGGGAAGATGGCAGGGCGTTGGCGCCGTCTCTCTCCTGCCCCAGCCCGCGGCCCTATTATGGGTGTCAGGAGGCTGCAATCGTCCTCAGCTGCGGTCCAGCTTGTCCATTAGGGATTAGGAACCCGTTGGTGTTGTTTGGAGTATTCGGATTCTGGTAAGGCCAGGATTTTATACGGATTTTGGTATCCCCCCTGGGGAGCTCTTCTCACTTGCGACTCTCCATGTCAGTCGCTGGCCACGCCCCTCCATGCTTCTGAAAAGTGGATATGAAAATTCCCCAAAATAATTTTTTCCTTAAGTACCAAACTAGGCCACATACTTAAAGGGATTCTATCATGCCAAAGCTATGGACAGCATGAACCTAGGACAGGGAAGCCTGTTGCTCTCGAGGGTGCTTTATTCGGCAATGCCGCAGCATTTCAGAAAAAATACACTTTAAAGTTTGACTTAAAGGTAAGCTCCGAATCATGGTGTTAGGCCGGGCCAGCCCCTCCCCACCCTCTGCATGCAGAATGATAGCTGTAGTTTGGCCAACATGAACCTGTTAACATAATCCCTTCAAAATGGTTAAACACTACCTTCCAAAGAACTGTTAGGATGCCAGAACATGGTACAGACATGTCATCTCATGAATACATAACATGTGTTTATGTATTAGCTTCTCAATGTAACCTAGAGATCCTCAATCATGTGAGAAGAAGAAATTAATACATGGATATTTTTAAACTTTCAAAAAAATAATTAGAAATACCCTACAACAATACATGATGATCTGCCAATATTACATTTATGAGCAATAAAATGTAAAATTATAATAAAAACATCACAGCTGGACCTATTAGGGTCAAAAATAGGTGAGTAAAATTCATTCACAAGCAATTTTCTCTTTTTATTGCTCCAATGCATCAAAATGAAAAATGAAGCAACTCTGTATATAATCGTCATTAAAAAGAACTCTTTGAATATACAGCTTTACTGCTGACCAATGTATCTCTATGCAGGAGTGGATTGGGAACCCAAAGTACATCTGGAAAAAAAAACAGCTTAGCCATCATACTGTTACTAAATAAAGACAAGTAGAAAGCTCAAAATGACCAATGGTAACACTATATGAGGCCCAAATAATACCCGCCGACTGTGACACAAAATACCACTATACTGTTGCAGCAATATAAACTATACAAAGACCAACATTATCCCATACAGCGACCATACTTCAGAAGACACCAGCTCTACGCAGGCACTTTGCAGATTGTAAAATGATTACAGTACCATTATATCCAGTAATCACAGGTCACATCTCCTCTGATTGAATCATGCATTTTCCCTTTTTTACTGCATCTGACCCAGGCCATCATGATGATTTCTCCTGGCCACAGCTTATAGCTTCAGAATTTGACAAAAAGACATATTTGGCTCCTTGCTTTTCCAGCACCTTCCATATGTTTTCTCCATCTCTACACCCCCCCCCCCCCCCCTTCCATAGTGTCCCAAATAGTTATAATGTCACATGTGATTTCCCACACAGCAAGTGTTGGTTATTGTCACCCTCATATAGTAAAAGTGTGCTCACTTAGTAATAGTGTTTTTTTATGCCCCCACTCAGTAGTAATACCTCCTTACGTCCCCAGTTAGTTACACTGCCCCTCTTTTGCCACATTCAATAATAATACATCCTCTTGCATACTCTCAATAATAGTGCTGCCTTTTGCCTCCAGTCTATCATAATATCTCTTTTTGCTCCCATTCAGTGATAATGCCCACTTCTTTTCTGATTCACAAATAATGTCCTCTTTTGCCCCATTCAGGAATAATGCCCCCTTTGTCCCTATTCATCAAAAATGTCCTCTTTTTCCCCAGTCAGTAATAATGCTTTCTCTTTCCTCATTCCAAAAAAATGCCTCATTTTTCTCACATTCATAAATAAAGCCCCTTTTAGAAATAATGACCCCTGATATCTAAGAAAATAAAGGACTAAAGCCCCATTTACATGGGACGACTGTCGGGCAAATGATCCCCGACACTTGTGTCCGCATGTACTTGCTCCCGTGCTGTTGCACAGGAGCGAGTATCGTTACTTCACAATGGGACGGTTAAAGGAGATCTTTCTCTCCCCTGCCCTTCTCCATTCACATAACATAGCGGCCGTTCAGTACTGAACGGCTGCTGTTTACACTGACCTATCATCGTTCAGCTCATCTTTCATCGTTTATGCAGCCTAAACTGTAGTCGATGCCATTTCATTTGGGTCATCAACTGAGTCTTGGGTTGTGTGATCATGTGATAGACAAGTGATCACTGTGGACATACCTTTGTCTCTCTAAGACCTGGCTCACACGGGCATGCACGGATTTGGCTGCTGAATCCTGCAGCCGAATCTGTGTGTGCCTGCAGAAATAGACATTAAAAGGCAGCTTCTTACCTCTCCGGATCCAGCGCGGGTCTCCTCCGTCGTGACCCGATCTTCTTTCTTCAGCAAGGCAGATGCGTCTGGGCACGTCGGCCAACGCCCCAGGCTCACACACAGTGTCTTTTTTTAATTCCTGCTTTCCCGTGGATCTGTGACATGTCCGCTTAGACAGCTGCGGGTGTGCTGCGGATGGGACAGCTTCCATTGATTTTAATGGAAGCCGTCCCTGAGGGATCCGCAGGAAAATAGAGCATGCTATGATTTCCTCCAGCGCGTGCGACTCACATGCTGGGAAAAAAAATCACATCCACATGCTAAAAAACTGCTATGCAGGAACCCATGTATCCCTATGGATCGGCTTGATTTGCAGATCCCCAGCGTGGGTGTCCCTGCGCGGGTTCTGCAAATCAAGAACGCCAGTGGGAGCAGGCCTAATGCTGAGAATAGATACGACTTCAGAAATCACTTGTGTTTGTTGTTTACAGCGCCTCAGGGAGTGACACAGACAGGTGAAGATAGTCAGGTTTTTTCTATTTTGTTTAATGCATTTAAATAAAATTAAATCTATGGGGGTCTGACTCTCCTTGTGCAGCCAAACCAGATGCAAACAAAGTATATCCAATCCATCCATGCGATCGGCCCCAGGATCCGAGCAGCCCATCTGTTTGTCTGTCTGTCTGTTTGTCTAAATCCATCTATCTATCTATCTATCTATCTATCTATCTATCTATCTATCTCATATCCATCTATCTATCTATCTATCTATCTATCTATCCATCTATCGATCTATCTGTCTATCTACTATCTGCTGTCTATCTACTATCTATCTAATGTTTATCTACTATTCGTCTATCTCATAGCTATCTATCTATCATCTATCTCATATCTATCGATCTATCTATCTATCTAATATCTATCTATCTACAATCTGCTGTCTATCTACTATCTATCTGCTGTATCTGTCTATCTACTATCTATCTGCTGTTTACTATTTGTCTATCTCATATCTATCTATCCATCTACTATCTATCTGCTGCATATCTACTGTCTATCTATCTGCTATCTATTTGTCTATCTGTCTATCTTGTCTGTATGTCTATCTAGCTGTCTATCTTGTCTGTGGATAGATAGGTAATCTGACATCCATGTAATTGTAAAACATTTGTAAGTGCTAAGTACAGCACATTAGAAGTGGCAGAAGGAAAGTACATTGATCTTAGCATTTCCATTCATCTTTCCAAATGGTCAGAATATTCATATAAAACACAGGAAATGTGCACTAATAACAAAAATTGAAAACCCATGCATTTGTGTTAACCTTGAAGCACACCACATCTAGAAAAGAGAATTCTATTAAATGCAGCACAAAATGCATGTTTTATTGGAAAGCCTGGCACATTAAGACAGTATAATTCTTGGAGGTTTACAATGAAAGCTGAACATGAAATGTCAAACACATTTCACTGCTGTGTGTTCATTACATCCAAATGTATAATAAATTAGGGCTAGATGTAGATTTGTGTTGAAAGCAGACCTACATCACCAGCAGTATGTGAGGCACACAAACAGCACTGGAAATACAGCACACACATAGGCTTGTGCACATTATATACAGCAGTTCAGGAGTCCTTATGATGTAAAAATGTATAGTACACATATTGTCAAAAACAAAATCAGGCACCTAGAAGGAGTCGGAATAAAATGAAACTATCTCTATGTGATACTGACGCAGAAATAAGTAAGTCATTACAATATCAGAGCAAAAGGAGAATTTATTGTGGAAAACTGAACATTTGAAGGGAGGCTCTAGTACCCTGTTGTACCGCCTCTAGCTTGGATACAAGACGTGATACGGATAGGCATGGAGGCTCTAGTACCCTGTTGTGCCGCCTCTAACCTGGATACAAGATGTGATATGGGCGGGCATGGAGGCTCTAGTACCCTGTTGTACCGTCTCTAGCTTGTATACAAGATGTGATACGGGCGGGCATGGAGGCTCTCGTACCCTGTTGTACCGTCTCTAACGTGGATACAAGATGTGATACGGGCGGGCATGGAGGCTCTAGTACCCTGTTGTACCGCCTCTAACCTGGATACAAGATGTGATATGGGCGGGCATGGAGGCTCTAGTACCCTGTTGTACCGTCTCTAGCTTGTATACAAGATGTGATACGGGCGGGCATGGAGGCTCTCGTACCCTGTTGTACCACCTCTAACGTGAATACAAGATGTGATACGGGCGGGCATGGAGGCTCTAGTACCCTGTTGTACCGCCTCTAACCTGGATACAAGATGTGATATGGGCGGGCATGGAGGCTCTAGTACCCTGTTGTACCGTCTCTAGCTTGTATACAAGATGTGATACGGGCAGGCATGGAGGCTCTAGTACCCTGTTGTACTGCCTCTAGCTTGTATACAAGATATGGTACAGGAAAGAATGGAAGCTCTAGTATCCTGTTGTCCCACCTCTAGCTTGGATACAAGATGTGATAGGGGTGGGCATGGAGGCTCTAGTACCCTGTTGTACCGCCTCTAGCTTGTATACAAGATGTGATACGGGCAGGCAGGGAGGGTCTAGTACCCTGTTGTACCACCTCTAGCTTGTATACAAGATGTGATACGGGGGGGGGGGGCATGGAGGCTCTAGTACCCTGTTGTACTGCCTCTAGCTTGTATACAAGATGTGATACGGGCAGGCATGGAGGCTCTAGTACCCTGTAGTACCACCTCTAGCTTGTATACAAGATGTGATACAGGGGGCATGGAGGCTCTAGTACCCTGTTGTACCGTCTCTAGCTTGTATACAAGATGTGATACGGGCAGGCATGGAGGCTCTAGTACCCTGTTGTACCACCTCTAGCTTGTATACAAGATGTGATACGGGCGGCATGGAGGCTCTAGTACCCTGTTATACCACCTCTAGCTTGGATACAAGATGTGATACGGACAGGCATGGAGGCTCTAGTACCCTGTTGTACCACCTCTAGCTTGTATACAAGATGTGATACGGGGGGCATGGAGACTCTAGTACCCTGTTGTACTGCCTCTAGCTTGTATACTAGATGTGATACGGGCAGGCATGGAGGCTCTAGTACCCTGTTGTACCACCTCTAGCTTGTATACAAGATGTGATAGGGGTGGGCATGGAGGCTCTAGTACCCTGTTGTACCGCCTCTAGCTTGTATACAAGATGTGATACGGGCAGGCCGGGAGGCTCTAGTACCCTGTTGTACCACCTCTAGCTTGTATACAAGATGTGATACGGGCGGGTATGGAGGCTCTAGTACCCTGTTCTACCGTCTCTAGCTTGGATACAAGATGTGATACGGGCAGGCATGGAGGCTCTAGTACCCTGTTGTACCACCTCTAGCTTGTATACAAGATGTGATACAGGGGGCATGGAGGCTATAGTACCCTGTTGTACTGCCTCTAGCTTGTATACAAGATGTGATACAGGCATGGAGGCTCTAGTACCCTGTTGTACCACCTCTAGCTTGTATACAAGATGTGATACGGGGGGCATGGAGGCTCTAGTACCCTGTTGTACTGCCTCTAGCTTGTATACAAGATGTGATACGGGCAGGCATGGAGGCTTTAGTACCCTGTTGTACTGCCTCTAGCTTGTATACAAGATATGGTACAGGAAAGCATGGAAGCTCTAGTATCCTGTTGTCCCACCTCTAGCTTGGATACAAGATGTGATAGGGGTGGGCATGGAGGCTCTAGTACCCTGTTGTACCGCCTCTAGCTTGTATACAAGATGTGATACGGGCAGGCAGGGAGGCTCTAGTACCCTGTTGTACCACCTCTAGTTTGTATACAAGATGTGATACGGGGGGCATGGAGGCTCTAGTACCCTGTTGTACTGCCTCTAGCTTGTATACAAGATGTGATACGGGCAGGCATGGAGGCTCTAGTACCCTGTAGTACCACCTCTAGCTTGTATACAAGATGTGATACAGGGGGCATGGAGGCTCTAGTACCCTGTTGTACCGCCTCTAGCTTGTATACAAGATGTGATACGGGCAGGCATGGAGGCTCTAGCACCCTGTTGTACCACCTCTAGCTTGTATACAAGATGTAATACGGGGGGCATGGAGGCTCTAGTACCCTGTTGTACTGCCTCTAGCTTGTATACAAGATGTGATACGGGCAGGCATGGAGGCTCTAGTACCCTGTTGTACTGCCTCTAGCTTGTATACAAGATATGCTACAGGAAAGCATGGAAGCTCTAGTATCCTGTTGTCCCACCTCGAGCTTGGATACAAGATGTGATATGGGTGGGCATGGAGGCTCTAGTACCTTGTACTGCCTCTAGCTTGTATACAAGATGTGCCACGGGGGTCGGCTCTAGTACCCTGTTGTGCCACCTCTATCTTGGATACAAGATATGCTAGGGCAAGCATGGAAGCTCTAGTATCCTGTTGTACCACCTCAAGCTTGGATACATGTGATACAGGGGGCATGGAGGCTCTAATACCCTGTTGTACCGCCTCTAGCTTGTATACAAGATGTGATACGGGCAGGCATGGAGGCTCTAGTACCCTGTTGTACCACCTCTAGCTTGTATACAAGATGTGATACGGGGGGCATGGAGGCTCTAGTACCCTGTTGTACTGCCTCTAGCTTGTATGCAAGATGTGATACGGGCAGGCATGGAGGCTCTAGTACCCTGTTGTACTGCCTCTAGCTTGTATACAATATATGCTACAGGAAAGCATGGAAGCTCTAGTATCCTGTTGTCCCACCTCTAGCTTGGATACAAGATGTGATACGGGTGGTCATGGAGGCTCTAGTACCTTGTTGTACTGCCTCTAGCTTGTATACAAGATGTGCCACGGGGGTCGGCTCTAGTACCCTGTTGTGCCACCTCTATCTTGGATACAAGATATGCTAGGGCAAGCATGGAAGCTCTAGTATCCTGTTGTACCACCTCAAGCTTGGATACAACATGTGATACGGGAAAGCAAAGAGGCTCTAGTACCCTGTTGCACCACCTCTAGCTTGTATACAAGATGTGATACGGGCAGGCAGGGAGGCTCTAGTACCCTGTTGTACCACCTCTAGCTTGTATACAAGATGTGATACGGGGGGCATGGAGGCTCTAGTACCCTGTTGTACCACCTCTAGCTTGTATACAAGATGTGATACGGGCAGGCAGGGAGGCTCTAGTACCCTGTTGTACCACCTCTAGTTTGTATACAAGATGTGATACGGGGGGGCATGGAGGCTCTAGTACCCTGTTATACTGCCTCTAGCTTGTATACAAGATGTGATACGGGCAGGCATGGAGGCTCTAGTACCCTGTAGTACCACCTCTAGCTTTTATACAAGATGTGATACAGGGGGCATGGAGGCTCTAGTACCCTGTTGTACCGCCTCTAGCTTGTATACAAGATGTGATACAGGCAGGCATGGAGGCTCTAGTACCCTGTTGTACCACCTCTAGCTTGTATACAAGATGTGATACGGGGGGCATGGAGGCTCTAGTACCTTGTTGTACTGCCTCTAGCTTGTATACAAGATGTGATACGGGCAGGCATGGAGGCTCTAGTACCCTGTTGTACCACCTCTAGCTTGTATACAAGATGTGATACAGGGGGCATGGAGGCTCTAGTACCCTGTTGTACCGCCTCTAGCTTGTATACAAGATGTGATACAGGCAGGCATGGAGGCTCTAGTACCCTGTTGTACCACCTCTAGCTTGTATACAAGATGTGATACGGGGGGCATGGAGGCTCTAGTACCCTGTTGTACTGCCTCTAGCTTGTATACAAGATGTGATACGGGCAGGCATGGAGGCTCTAGTACCCTGTAGTACCACCTCTAGCTTTTATACAAGATGTGATACAGGGGGCATGGAGGCTCTAGTACCCTGTTGTACCGCCTCTAGCTTGTATACAAGATGTGATACAGGCAGGCATGGAGGCTCTAGTACCCTGTTGTACCACCTCTAGCTTGTATACAAGATGTGATACAGGCAGGCATGGAGGCTCTAGTACCCTGTTGTACCACCTCTAGCTTGTATACAAGATGTGATACAGGGGGCATGGAGGCTCTAGTACCCTGTTGTACCGCCTCTAGCTTGTATACAAGATGTGATACAGGCAGGCATGGAGGCTCTAGTACCCTGTTGTACCACCTCTAGCTTGTATACAAGATGTGATACGGGGGGCATGGAGGCTCTAGTACCCTGTTGTACTGCCTCTAGCTTGTATACAAGATGTGATACGGGCAGGCATGGAGGCTCTAGTACCCTGTAGTACCACCTCTAGCTTTTATACAAGATGTGATACAGGGGGCATGGAGGCTCTAGTACCCTGTTGTACCGCCTCTAGCTTGTATACAAGATGTGATACAGGCAGGCATGGAGGCTCTAGTACCCTGTTGTACCACCTCTAGCTTGTATACAAGATGTGATACGGGGGGCATGGAGGCTCTAGTACCCTTTTGTACTGCCTCTAGCTTGTATACAAGATGTGATACGGGGGGCATGGAGGCTCTAGTACCTTGTTGTACTGCCTCTAGCTTGTATACAAGATGTGATACGGGCAGGCATGGAGGCTCTAGTACCCTGTAGTACCACCTCTAGCTTTTATACAAGATGTGATACAGGGGGCATGGAGGCTCTAGTACCCTGTTGTACCGCCTCTAGCTTGTATACAAGATGTGATACAGGCAGGCATGGAGGCTCTAGTACCCTGTTGTACCACCTCTAGCTTGTATACAAGATGTGATACGGGGGGCATGGAGGCTCTAGTACCTTGTTGTACTGCCTCTAGCTTGTATACAAGATGTGATACGGGCAGGCATGGAGGCTCTAGTACCCTGTTGTACTGCCTCTAGCTTGTATACAATATATGCTACAGGAAAGCATGGAAGCTCTAGTATCCTGTTGTCCCACCTCTAGCTTGGATACAAGATGTGATACGGGTGGGCATGGAGGCTCTAGTACCTTGTTGTACTGCCTCTAGCTTGTATACAAGATGTGCCACGGGGTCGGCTCTAGTACCCTGTTGTGCCACCTCTATCTTGGATACAAGATATGCTAGGGCAAGCATGGAAGCTCTAGTATCCTGTTGTACCACCTCAAGCTTGGATACAACATGTGATACGGGAAAGCACAGAGGCTCTAGTACCCTGTTGCACCACCTCTAGCTTCGATGCAAGATGTGATATGGTCAAGCATATAGGCTCTAGTACCCTGTTGTACCACCTATAGCTTGGATACAAGATATGCTATGGGCAAGCATGGAAGCTCTAGTATCCTCTGTATCACCTCTAGCTTGGATACAAGATGTGATACAGGTGAATATGGAAGCTCTAGCACCCTGTTATACCGCCTCTAGCTTGGATACAAGATGTGATACGGGCGGGCATGAAGGCTCCAGCACCCTGTTGTACTGCTTTTAGCTTAGATACAAGATGTGACATGAGGGGCATGGAGGCTCTAGTATCCTGTTGTATCACCTCTTGCTTGGATAGAAGATGTGATACAGGGGGCATGGAGGCTCTAGTACCCTGTTGTACCGCCTCTAGCTTGTATACAAGATGTGCCACGGGGGTCGGCTCTAGTACCCTGTTGTGCCACCTCTATCTTGGATACAAGATATGCTAGGGCAAGCATGGAAGCTCTAGTATCCTGTTGTACCACCTCAAGCTTGGATACAACATGTGATACCGGAAAGCAAAGAGGCTCTAGTACCCTGTTGCACCACCTCTAGCTTGTATACAAGATGTGATACGGGCAGGCAGGGAGGCTCTAGTACCCTGTTGTACCACCTCTAGCTTGTATACAAGATGTGATACGGGGGGCATGGAGGCTCTAGTACCCTGTTGTACCACCTCTAGCTTGTATACAAGATGTGATACGGGCAGGCAGGGAGGCTCTAGTACCCTGTTGTACCACCTCTAGTTTGTATACAAGATGTGATACGGGGGGCATGGAGGCTCTAGTACCCTGTTATACTGCCTCTAGCTTGTATACAAGATGTGATACGGGCAGGCATGGAGGCTCTAGTACCCTGTAGTACCACCTCTAGCTTTTATACAAGATGTGATACAGGGGGCATGGAGGCTCTAGTACCCTGTTGTACCGCCTCTAGCTTGTATACAAGATGTGATACAGGCAGGCATGGAGGCTCTATTACCCTGTTGTACCACCTCTAGCTTGTATACAAGATGTGATACGGGGGGCATGGAGGCTCTAGTACCTTGTTGTACTGCCTCTAGCTTGTATACAAGATGTGATACGGGCAGGCATGGAGGCTCTAGTACCCTGTTGTACCACCTCTAGCTTGTATACAAGATGTGATACAGGGGGCATGGAGGCTCTAGTACCCTGTTGTACCGCCTCTAGCTTGTATACAAGATGTGATACAGGCAGGCATGGAGGCTCTAGTACCCTGTTGTACCACCTCTAGCTTGTATACAAGATGTGATACGGGGGGCATGGAGGCTCTAGTACCCTGTTGTACTGCCTCTAGCTTGTATACAAGATGTGATACGGGCAGGCATGGAGGCTCTAGTACCCTGTAGTACCACCTCTAGCTTTTATACAAGATGTGATACAGGGGGCATGGAGGCTCTAGTACCCTGTTGTACCGCCTCTAGCTTGTATACAAGATGTGATACAGGCAGGCATGGAGGCTCTAGTACCCTGTTGTACCACCTCTAGCTTGTATACAAGATGTGATACGGGGGGCATGGAGGCTCTAGTACCCTTTTGTACTGCCTCTAGCTTGTATACAAGATGTGATACGGGGGGCATGGAGGCTCTAGTACCTTGTTGTACTGCCTCTAGCTTGTATACAAGATGTGATACGGGCAGGCATGGAGGCTCTAGTACCCTGTAGTACCACCTCTAGCTTTTATACAAGATGTGATACAGGGGGCATGGAGGCTCTAGTACCCTGTTGTACCGCCTCTAGCTTGTATACAAGATGTGATACAGGCAGGCATGGAGGCTCTAGTACCCTGTTGTACCACCTCTAGCTTGTATACAAGATGTGATACGGGGGGCATGGAGGCTCTAGTACCTTGTTGTACTGCCTCTAGCTTGTATACAAGATGTGATACGGGCAGGCATGGAGGCTCTAGTACCCTGTTGTACTGCCTCTAGCTTGTATACAATATATGCTACAGGAAAGCATGGAAGCTCTAGTATCCTGTTGTCCCACCTCTAGCTTGGATACAAGATGTGATACGGGTGGGCATGGAGGCTCTAGTACCTTGTTGTACTGCCTCTAGCTTGTATACAAGATGTGCCACGGGGTCGGCTCTAGTACCCTGTTGTGCCACCTCTATCTTGGATACAAGATATGCTAGGGCAAGCATGGAAGCTCTAGTATCCTGTTGTACCACCTCAAGCTTGGATACAACATGTGATACGGGAAAGCACAGAGGCTCTAGTACCCTGTTGCACCACCTCTAGCTTCGATGCAAGATGTGATATGGTCAAGCATATAGGCTCTAGTACCCTGTTGTACCACCTATAGCTTGGATACAAGATATGCTATGGGCAAGCATGGAAGCTCTAGTATCCTCTGTATCACCTCTAGCTTGGATACAAGATGTGATACAGGTGAATATGGAAGCTCTAGCACCCTGTTATACCGCCTCTAGCTTGGATACAAGATGTGATACGGGCGGGCATGAAGGCTCCAGCACCTTGTTGTACTGCTTTTAGCTTAGATACAAGATATGACATGAGGGGCATGGAGGCTCTAGTATCCTGTTGTATCACCTCTTGCTTGGATAGAAGATGTGATACAGGAGAGCATGGAGGATCTAGTACCCTGTTGTACCACCTCTAGCTTGGATACAAGATGTGACATAGGGGTCATGGAGGCTTTAGTACCATGTTTCACTGCCTCTTGCTTGGATATAAGATATTCTACAGGCAAGCATGAAAGCTCTAGTATCCTGTTGTACCACCTCTAGCTTGGATACAAGATGTGATACGGGTGAGCATGGAGGCTCTCCTACCCTGTTGTACCATCTCTAGCTTGGATACAAGATGTGATACAGGCGGGAATGGAGGCTCTAGTACCCTGTTGTACCACCTCCAGCTTGGATACAAGATGTCATACGGAGGCATGAAGGATCTACCCTGTTTCCCCTAAAATAAGACAGGGTCTTATATTAATTTTTGTTGGTAGTTCCCTGTAGTACTGCCTCTAGCTTGGATACAAGATGTGATACAGGCAGTCATGGAGGCATACAGGTTCCATATGGCATTTTGCGACATATTGGTCCACATTTGCTGTAACTGAGCCTCTAGATCGGCATCCCAGATAGTCCCATACATGTTCTATTGGCTATGGAAGTGTGACAATTAGTTGATATGATCATCCAATTATCAGGGGAAAGAATGGGGCTATTATGAGAACAGCAATACAATGACAACCCTTAAATGGCAGATAGACGGGACAATGGGATTGTATACATAGTTTCATCCAATAAGGATACATTATCCGTGCTTGCCATTCATAATGGACAGCTTAATCCACCAATTGTAGTCATTCCCTTATGCCCAATTCAGGAGCACCATAGGAACATGCTCAGTGATCATTGGGTGTGTCAGGGACCGGTATAGGACAGTGGACAGGCTCAGAAGGGCAAAAGCTACACATAGAGACTTTCCTAAATAAAGAGATAGATAAAGTCTGTACCAGCCAGTCAGATACAATATAGACACCCAGTCAGTATTAGGAAAGGTATTAGTACTGTGATCGAACACTGGGAAAAATATATTATATATTCTCAGGCAATAACGGGCGTAAAACCAGATACAACACCCAGTTATGAGGGAAGGGGCATTTAAAGCAATAGTATGCCTATAGATGATTTATCTTTTGAAAGAAACTATTCACATCTATCTTGTTTAAGGCTATCAGAGAGGTGCTGAAAAAAAAGAATAAAGGTGCAAAGCAATCAATGCAGTATAATATAATAGAGTATGACATAAGAAATAAGTAGTTAGTAATTAAACCCAACAAGTGAAAGCAGAAAAGGAAGAACCCGCATTCAGTACAGTAGGGTTTCTGCTGTTTAGTCTGAATATACATTTATCCTCTTCTTTCTTCAATTTGGAATCTAAATTCCCAACTTGTGGCCCAAATTTCACAAAACAGAGTCCCCCAATTTTAATAAGGACACAATATCACCACTATGGATTTTATTCATATACCTAACTACTGGCGTGTTGGTTTCTGTTCTTATTGAGCGAAGGCCGCTTTCACATGGCAGAGAAAATCATGCAATATTTGTGTTTTGCAAGATCGAATATGAAACTTATTCTTTTGAATGGGGTCATATACATGAGTGATTTTTTCCCCCACATCGTATCGGGGCATTCCCTTGGACCGTATTGCCCATTGTTTTCAATGGGACCAGCAAAAGCATCACACGGACTGTGATGAGCACGCGAATGCGATGCAAGGTTTCCTATTGGATTGCCTGGATTTCCACTAGATTGCCTGTCAGATGCTTATCAGGCTGCATCCTGAGGATGAGACTTTTTACTGTCAATGGGGTCATATACATGAGTGATTTTTTTGCCCACATCGTATCGCGGCATTCCCTTGGACCGTATTGCCCATTGTTTTCAATGGGACCAGCAAAAGCATCACACGGACTGTGATGAGCACGCGAATGCGATGCAAGGTTTCCTATTGGATTGCCTGGATTTCCACTAGATTGCAAGTCAGATGCTTATCAGGCTGCATGCTGAGGATGAGACTTTTTACTGTCAATCCCGGGGTGCATCAGCCCAGCATTAGTTAAGGCTACACCATTTTTGTCTGCAGGGAAAACAGTTTAATTATCATCACCTTCTATATTCACTTAAAGAAGCTACAGATCACAAGTATACAGTCAGGAGGATGAGAGGTGATCTCCTCTATTATCACTGTGTGACAGCAGTTCAGTGATCATGTAACAGCAGCAGATCTATGTAACAGCATCACACAGACTAAGAATCTGACTAGAAAATGCATCTATTACCCCTGAGTACATCTGAGCTGGTCAGAAATGAGATCACATGACCATCTGAGGAAAAAGAGGCCAGGAGATTCAGATAGAAAGAAACACTAGCTCGCTTATATATACTGGGGAATAGCTACAAAATGAATTAATTTTAAAAAAATCACCGGACTGTCCCTTTAAGTTATCTGTTAATCAAGCAAAGTTCAAGCAAGAAATGGTATGGTCTGTCTGTCAGAGTGTACCGGTTCACAGGATACTGAGTTGGGACTGTGATCACGCTTTCACTTAATGCTTTCCAAAGAGGAATTTGGTCACCCCACAGTCTTCCCTGCAGTAACCCTAAACAAGGCCCTGCCTGAGGTGCCCCATGCTTGGGACACCCCTTCATACGGTATTAAATGGATGACTACTAGAGATGAGCGAACGTGTTCGGCCCCGCCCCTTTTCGCCCGAACACCGAACTTTGCGAGGACTTCCGTGCTCGGGCGAAAAAAGTTCGGGGGTCGCCGTGGCAGCGCGGGGGGGTGCGGCGGGGAGTGGGGGGGAGAGGGAGAGAGAGAGGGCTCCCCCCTGTTCCCCGCTGCTGCCGCCCGCGCCGCGGTGCCTCTCCCCGCCCCCCGGCGCCCCCCGAATCTTTACGCGCGAACACTGAAGTCCTCGGAAAAGCCGGTGTCCGGGTGCGTAAGTCCTCGTTAAGAACACGTTCGCTCATCTCTAATGACTACCTAACTGCTTGTGATTTTGCTCAACAAAGTTAGCCGTTTGCCAGGGGTGCCAGAGCCACGGCTGTCAGCCAATATGCTAATATGAAAAGAGATATAGTGATGAGGAAACCCCTTAAAATAGAGAGATGGCAGAACAAACTTTCTAATGTCATAGTTTCCCCGTATATTTTTCTGATCAGTTGCCTATGATTTTCAATATCTCTGCTTGCTGTCAATTGAGGGGAACCTCTATTGATAACTTCTAGTAGATATAAATCTGCCTTGGTCAAGTGATGAACACACAGCTGCAGGACGGATAACAATTACAGTACAGTTATCAGGGGTGTGCCTTGTAATGAGCACAATGACCCAGACAGAAAAAACAATGAAGTTTCCAATTGAATGACTGCAAGCAGAGATCTTGAAGACAGTAGCTGATACAGAAAGCATATTAGAAAGTTGAATAATGTTGTATTTTGCAACAAATTAGTTTCTGAAGGAGTAAAATCCCTTTAAATGGCATTTCTGGGTTTAAAAAAAAATATTTGCATATGGGCACCAGATGTAAAATAAAAAACTAATTGGCTGCGGCGTCAGCGTGTCGTCACTGTGAATGGCACATAAGCGTGCACAGAAGAACAACAGGAACAGCGGGACCTGATGTAGCTGAGACCAATGGTTGCCTTTTGATGTGTTAGTTTTAGTCTCATGAAATTAATGGAATCCGGTGACGGGTCTGTCATGTTCCTCTGCTTTTCATGCATCAAAACCGTAAACAATGATAGAAGTGTGAACCCATCTAAACACACAAGTCTTTGAAATCTCCACAGTTGGGTGTTTATTAATGTTCATTTGCTATACAAACCTCACTGTCAGGATTAAATAAAGGCAAATTGCTTGAATAGAATTTATTGTAGACACATTTCTAATGACTTCTAGATTGAAAGCAATGGCAAAGGGGTTTTTACAAATTGTAATCTTCCTTTAAACATGGATAACAAAGACAGGAGCAGAATAAAACAAATCAAAAGGATTCAAAATATAAAGCCTCACATCTTGTTGAGTTGTATAATCAATTTTTGGCCACCAGAGGGCTCTGGATATCAAAGGCAGTGCTGCAACAAGAGTTAGGGTTCTTCTTTAGATCGTGTCTTCCAATTCACCTTAGTTGCTTTATCTCTACTTTCTTGCTGTGTTCTACATATAACTTTGTATTTTTTCTAAATTACTTGTGAGATTATAAATTCACACTTCAACTGAATATGGAATAAAAAGCTGCAGATGGGAATTATAGGTTTTCTGGAACGGATTTTTTTTTAGTGGGCCTGCTTCTAAATGGTAGCAGCGCTCAGCCAATCAGAGGCAGCGCTTTCTAAAGGCAGGGATTTTTCAATCCCTGGCCACTAGAATACAGAAGAAGCCGGGAATCGGGAGAACAGATGGACAGCCCTTCTAGGTGAGTTAACTTTTTTTTTTCTACAGCTAGGGATGATCTTTGGGGTAGGGCTTATATTTTAAGCCCCACCCCACCCCCTGAAAATCATCGCTGCAGGGGTTGCCTTATCCCATTGCTTTCAATGTGGCGTCAGCAGCGCCGGCCCAATTGAAAGCAATGGGATAGCATCGTGGTCCTCTGCCACATCTGTCACAGCTGTGGCAGGGGATTCTTTCATCCCTGTGGAGAGTCCCCTCATCACTGAACACTGTGACAGTGTTCAGTGATGAAAGTACCTTTGTGGAGCAGCTGCCCTTCTCCAAGCACACCTCCTCCAGTGAAAGAGCTAAGTTTCTTGTGCTGTGCATATGAAACTTTGCCCGTTCACATGTTTTTCTGCTCATGTTAGCAGCGGATTTTTTTTTACGCACATAGGCACGCCAAAAAACACGCTCATCTGACCGAGCCCTTATAATGTAATTGCGTTTCCCAAATCAAATAATTTACATGGGAGTATCATATTGCCATCTAGTGGGAAAATGTACATAAAATGTATCACCTACATATCAAAGTCCATCTTGTTATGTGGAATATCAGTCCATAAATATATCATTTTTCCAAATAAAGCGTATTTTAGCCCAGTATTTCTTTAACACACGGACAACAACACTACGTACAGGTACTGTAGAAATACATTTACTAGGAGAAATTTCAAAATCACTTTGCAATCTCCTTTTTTTTCCATATGTGTAACCAAATTGTTTACTATTGTAGTTTATGCAGTTATTTCTGCTCAGATTTTCAATTTTATTGCTTGCTATTTTTCTTGGCTTTCTATTCAGTAGGTATGGGGAGGTAAAGCCTTCCGAAGGCATGTAGCAATTAATAAGATGTCCTGGTCGTGAAATGGCTCTACATTTGTTTTTTTATAGGGAATGCCTGAGACAGACATAAGCTATGGCGAATGGCTATAGTGAAGGATGAGGCTGTAGATGGAGGCAGTGAATGCGGATTGTGAGGAATATGCATTTGGGCTACAACTTACCGATTTTGATCTTTTGAAGATGACATCTCAGCCTATAAAAAAATGTAAATATCATTATTTATGCGCCGGTTCTTGAATTAACAAATGCATTTGTCTTGAAAATGTGAAATTTATTATGTAAGATGGCATCACGCTCCAGGTAGATTTTCATTTTTTATTTTTCTTCTCTTTAGGAATTTTGATGATGTTAAAATCCAATGGCCTTTCGCATGACACCGCATTATATTTACTTAATGTATTCACATGATAATTTATTTTACTCCTCTAGTTGTGATGAATGTAAAATTAACCCTCCAGGTGTTTTCGGTGTTATTTCTTTAATACTGTTAAGCAAGTGTTGAGTTGTGTTGAATAATGAAGCGATGTGATGAATTTATGAGAGGTTATTAGTAATTACTGAGAAATCATTTGTGTAGTCTAAGTCATCTACACTGAATGGCCGCTCTATGAGAGACACATCGAGCAGCACATCGGACCTCGTTTGGCCTTCAGAACCACAACAATTGGTTGTGGCATCGATTTATGTGGACGGCATAGCTTGTTGCTGTTGCAGCAAATTAGATGGAGGTTCTGACATCTTCTGAAGAACTGATAGGAAGGGTTCCTCGATTCATGCTGTTTGTGCCAAATCCAGACTTTTCCATCAGCATGGTGCACCAGAAATCTGGATTCATCTGACCAGGTGATATTTTTTTCACTACTCATAGATCCGATTTTGTCCATTGGAGTCTTGCCTTTTTGTTACTTTTAAACAGCAATAGCACTTCATCTGGTCATCTTCCCTTATAGCCCACCTCTACTAAGGAATAATGCATTTTGCATCACTGACATGTTAGTTAAAGCACCAATGTGAAACCTCTGGCATTTCTTGAGGACCCTGCTTTAGGCTGGTCTCACACATGGGCGAACTGGATTCTGCATGCGGGAGGCCGGAAGTGGATTCCAGTTGTGACCCCGGCCGGCGACCCCCCCCCCCCCCCGTACCTTCTTTTCCTGTAATGACCGCGGCACCATACAGGTTTTTAGAAAAAAATTTTTGTATTTTTTGCGCTGATGCTTAGTGATGACGTGGGTACCCAAGGCTCATACGCAATAATAATTGCATATGGGCTGGAGGTCGAACGGCCTCCAATGACTTTGGAATCCACTGCAACATAGAGCATGCCACTACTTTTCTTCCACTCATAGAATATGCAATTCGTAACCATGAGTGTGAGCAGAAAAGCAAATTTACATGCTTTACAATGCAAGATTTTTGCCACTTGTCCTCCGTGCGAACGCTGATCGCAGATTCCGCAATTGGAATCCGCCCATGTGAGTCCAGCCTGACTGTTCAGGAAAGACGTGCCACTGTTGTGGAAAAAAAAGATTAGTTGTTCCATCGCAACATTCTGTTTCATTCTGAGGAGAGCCTCTCTTATAAGCTGGCATGACAATAATGGACCTGAGAAGCCTTGAGTAATAATTTAATGAGTATAAATAATTTTTCAAGAATTAATGTGTCTTCCAGCATAGCTTCTCCCAGTGGTAAGATCCAAGGCAAGGCCATTTCTGAATGTACGCAGCTAAACTTGACAACAGGCAGACTATAGAAGTCAATGCCAGTGACATTTTACTTAACTTTTTATGTACTGTAGATTATAATTTGTAAAATGATGTTCTCTCACTCTGCACTTTCCGTAACCTCATTAATTTAAATTGAGAATGGCTGTGATCAGCTCACTTCTGGCAACCAGGAGAATTATATATCAACCTATTCTTAGATCACTGTTTAATGCTATGTTTAAAGCTGGCAGTACTCATGAGAAAACTATCTTGACTTACTCACATATACACTATCCTACCAAATATAATTGGCCACCTGAGCAAGAATCAAAAGTAGTATTTCTTTACATATGTTAATAGTAAATAGGGTCACCCTAATGATGGAGACACAAAGTGCATCTGCCCACACCCAACAAAACCATGGCCACAAAATTGTGCTCACCATTCGCAGAGTATTGCCACATTGTTATCAGCACATTATTTTCTAGAATGTGAAGGTACACCTCCGGGTTCATGGTTCTTGCCATTACAACCATCGGACCGAGACCATGCCACGTAAAACATCTCCAGACCATAACAGAACCTCCACGGTACATAACTGTTGGCACAACACACTCATACAAAAGGCATTCCCCAGGCATCCTCCACACCCAGGTACGTCTATCTGATTTGGAGATAAAGAAGCTTAATTCATCACCCTGTAGAATGTTCTTCTATTGCTCAACAGTCCAATGGCAACGCTCCTTGCACTAATATACACAGGCTGATGCATTTCCCTTTGTTATGGACGGCTTGTGTGTAGCCGATTGCATGCAGTTCCCATCACAAACTATGTCTGACACCTCCAAACATCTGCATCTTATGTAGCATGGTTTAGGACATGTGACATGCCAATAAGACTTGATGCATTCTACTAATGCAGTGTCCAATTACTTTTTCCTAGGATAGTGTCGATATGCAATCTCAGGTCAGCCAGGCATACATGTTTCTTTTGATAAGAAGATGTAAAGAAGATATCTATCACTGTGGTTTCTCTCAGAGGAAGAAAAGATCTGGCATGTTGAAATCCAACATGGTTGAACCTTCAGTTCCTAAAATGGAACTGGCATATTGTGGGTTGGTTGGCATTAAAGGGTTTATCTGAATGCTTTAAAAACTTCCCTAAAGGTGATAATGGGGTAATGTAAGAAAATAATAAAAGAAGCATTACTTACCTATTAGCGCTGCTACTCCAGTCTTTTACATTGGCTTTTCTTTGCATGACTGCAATGGTGATGCATTGACCAGGACAGCCAATCACTGCGCACAGTGTTATATGCTGAAGCTAGTGATTGGCAGCAGTGGTCATGTGGGTATAAGGACACATCACTAATGCAGCCATGTAAACAAAGACTCAAGGGGAAAACAGGAGCAACAGCTCTGGACCAGCTTAAAATTTAATGGAAAAGTGATGCTTCTCTAATTATTTTCACGCATGTTCAACCCTTAACTGAGTTTTTCAGTAACCCCTTAAATTTAGATAAGTTCAGATCAGTTGCTTCACAAAAAGATATTTCACTTTTTGTAATTTTTTTTTTCTGTATTTGTATATCTATTTACACCTCTATAATATTAGCAGTTTGGTTTGTTACAAACCATGGTGAAGCAAAACCAATAGCAGACAATTTTTTTTTTATCTATGAGGGTTACCTGTCATCTTAGTTATGGCCATTTCATGTCTCCTAAAAGGAGTTTAGCACATGGGATTTGATAAAAATCCAAACATTATATGTTGTACTGTATATTAGCTGAAAGAGACTGTTATGCACAGTTAAGACACAACTATACCCAAAGAAGCAGCACATTATATTAATAATCTTACTTTATTTTTAACATTGTATCCAAAATTATTATAGGGATTGTGATAGGTCACAGAAATGACAATCCTATTGGTAATTTATTAATAACCTATAGATCTCTAGCTGGTTAACCAGTGATTTCATAGACAAGACAGATATTGTATTAGTGAAGATCAAAACTAATAGCTTTGTTAGTGATACTTTTCCAACTAGAGGATTAATATATTCTGTTCTAGGGATATGTCTGGCTCTGTACATCTTAACATAAACACCTGAGCAGTGAGTATCTTCCAGACATATTCATAGCACATGATTGATTCATTCCAATAAGTCAAAGATGCTACTTCAGCAACATTCATTATTGTCTGTGTGAGAAAATGTAAAAGCAGAAGCTGTAGAAAGCAGATGAAGACAGTACTAAGGACTAAGGGTCCATTCAGATGAGTGTGTGCTGGTGTGTATACGTGTGATTGCAGGTCCATGCAGCATTGCTTTCACAAGGGCCGCAGCTGCTGCCGGTGGCCCCATTGAAAGCAATGGTCTGCCGGCAACCTTTAAATTTAAGTCCTTCCCTGATGATCATTCCTATCTGGTGTAAAAAAAATATATACTCACCTCTCTCTGCTGGTGCTCAGGTGCGTCTAGCCGCTTGGGTTTCCTTCACTGTAATGAAGTTCTTTTCAATTCATTGAAATTATTGAATGGCCGAGCGCTGCCTGTGCTTGGCTAAGTGCTGTGACCAATCACAGGCAACGCTCAGCTGTCATTCAATGAATGGGTGAGCGCTGCCTGTGAGTGGCTGAGCGCTCAGCCAATTAGACGCAGCGCTTTTAGCAGGCGGGGATTTTAAATCTGTTTCACGACTTTTATGTGAAGAGGTGACATCAGAATCATCTTAGGATCTACTAGGGGTTCCCATTTGACGTTGCTTTGTCTGACAGTGAAGTCAATACGTTCAGGCCAGTCTCGTCGATGGTAGTGTTCAGTTTTGGCTCTGCTATCACAAAGATAACAAGGAAACTTTGTGAAACCACTGTAAAGACCCTTTAGAAAAGCAACCATCTTGAAGTCTCTAATTACCTCCCAACCATACTGATCATACTTCAGAACTTGCAGCAGGAATTTGACACTACTGTACTCCTCCTTGAGATGTGCAGAGCGAGCCACTGGAAAGGATGGAAGTTGATTTCCATTGTGGAGCAGAACTGCTTTCAGGCTCTTGGAAGATCTGTCGCTGAAAAGGCGCCAATCCTGTGCGCTACAAGGTATCCCAATTTCCCTGAATAAACCTGTGACATCATGGCAGTAGCATAGTCCATCTTGAAGGGTGAAGAAGGTAGAAAACATTTGATGACGTTTTCTTTGACTTGTAACTTGCACGCTATCATTCAGCAAGTTCCATTGTTTCAGCCTGGATGTCATAATTTATGCTTTAGCTTTTGTAAGACTAAGATCTCTTACCAAATCATTAACATCCTTGTGGTTTGGTTAGTATGGTCTTCTGTCATCTTTGCCAGCATGGAAAGGATCAGTTGCATTTTCATTGTCTGAGCTGATGTTTTCCGAATATGTCTGCACACTATGCATGCTCTGTGGAGGCGTTGGAATGGGGAGATCAGAGCAATGTGGTACCAGGGCCACAGACGAAGGAATGTTTGGATATATCACAGCAACTGCATTTTTTCCACTTTGACGTTTAGAGAGATCTACCATGCTGAAATATCAGTTGGTAGAATGATCAGTTGGCTTCCGCAAAATTCTTGGTATCGTGAACTTCATGGCTCTATTTTCGCCTCTGAACCAACTTTCAAGAGTTTTCTTGCAATTATCGCAGCTGAAGTGAGGTGCCTATGACTTATCTTGATCACCCACAGCCATCCCAAAATATACTTTGTAGCTCACTCATTCATTTTTGCCGTTGTTGCCAAAGAGTGCTTCATTGCCCGTGTTTTGATGGACTCTCCACATACATAACAGAAAGCATCTGCAGGATATTTACAACCTCTTGATGCCATACTTGATTCAAATAATCACCAACTTAGCTACAGATGTAAAACAACTAAAAGTAACAGCATTATATTAGCATACAAAATAATTACTATACATGTATAATCATGAACCTGCACTGTACATATGATCTTAGTCGGCAATGTGACAATCAAAGTTTTGGCTCAATGACTGTTAATAATAATAACCATTTGTTTGTTAACCAAATAATGTATAAATACAACTGATTTCCTGGTCACAAAACATTTTTTATGAGCTCATATTTGTATTTTACCTATAAATATGAATCACTTATAATCTTTGTCATTCATTATGGTTTTCTGCTGTCTGATTTTTGGAAAGGTTGCCCAGAAAAAAAATTAATGCTGGCCCTATGAATACTAAGTCTATATTTTTTCTGTATCTTGTAATATCTACAGAGGGAGAATTTATAATACTGAAGACACAACATGATAATCTTGACACCACTTTTTCTATTCTGAAGTATTCAGGCAAGAATAACCTATGAGATTTTTGCATGCCTGTAATTTAGCTTACATCACTGTGCTATGCAAAAATGTGTGCCATATACTTGTTATGGTGCCTTCTGGCTTCATTGGACATATGGTTGTAGCCACAGCACTTGTGTACTCAAAGCCTGTAGTGCCTCCAAGCCAGTTAGGTGCATTCAATGAAAGCTGCGTGACTGGTGATAGATTCCCTTTTATTTGACACTTAGCAATTTTTTTTATATCAAAGCCACAATGCTTCCACATAGAGATATCACTATAAAGATCATGTTGATACAGGAACTGGAAAGTTAAAAAATTACTCATTGACAATCCTTTAAAAACAAAAAAAGCTTAAGAAAATTACCCAAAAATGTTGACTATTTAATTTCATGAGTTTAATTTCCAATACAATGGAACAGAATGAATTTTGCTTTAGCATGCACCATATTCCTAAACTCAAAACATGTCTGTTGAGTATCTGGATGAAATCATCTTTAGTAAATAAGTTGAATCATTTGCCCCTTCAAAGCCTTTTCCCTTTTTTAGAGACACTTGGGAAAATTTGTAAGCATCGGGAGGCTTAGAGGAGAATCGCAGCATGTTCTAATCTTATGTAAAATCGCACAGACGGCTTCCATTGCAGTCAATGGAAGCCGTCCGTCCTGCGATACTTCAGCTGTTAGCACTGCGGAAGTATCACGGGAAATCACGTCACAGCCCAGCGCCGGCGTGTCATGAACTGTACTGCGCATGCATGCCAGCTCACCAGCCGAGACGTTCTGGAGAGGTGAGTATGGGGTTTCTGGGATTTCACAGACGGAATCCGACCCTGCAGTGGGCAGGAGGCCTAAGAGACACAGTTTCCAATGATATGATTATAATCTCTGAACTGATAATCACCGGGGAAGTAATATTTTAGAAGATATTCACCGACGAAGAACCTGGTAAAATTTACTAACTTTATTGATTAAATTTAAAATCTGGACAGAACAATAGATTCTGAGGGCCCTCGGGAATGTATCTTTTTGATGAAAAGACATAATTTTATTCCTTGGCACCTCAGTCAAGAAAACCGTCTCTTATATACCCCTGCTATTCAATGGGTATCGGGCATCTCGACCACTTAATGGGTATTTACGGTACAAGTGGGATATTAGCCTATAGTCATTGATTTAGTTAGGGTTGCAGAGACGGATAAAGGAAACGCAAAGGACCTCAGTAATCGTGGGCATAAAGCGGACTCGGATGCTAGTGCAGCTGTGAACGTCTCATTAATGCAGTAACGCTCCTTTTGTTTTGCCCAAACCACTGTCTCAGATAACTGTGGTAACATGAGAGAAAATACATGTTGCCCAGCGCTGATCCCCAGACCCCAAGCAGGAGGATGAGGTGGCATAATAAGGCCGAGAAACCATGACCGAGGTAGGACCCAAAATACTCTGTGTGGGAAGTACGTGAGCGGGCCCTGGGTCAGGCTCGGTCCCAGCCTCCACCTTGTGTGACTCAAGGTGCGGTGAGTTAAATAGCTATGGGAAATCCATCGGTCCCCACACACTTCATTCTGTGTAGGTGTCAGATAGCTCAACACCGCAATGGGAAGTCTTTGAGTTCCTTGGGCTCACCTATGCTGTGGGTGCACAAAGATGGTATTACACAGGAAGAAATCAAAGTGCCCAAACATGGCAGAGTTTCACCCCACCAAGGACCTCGGCCTTGGCCCACATTTGAGCCCAAGTCAGTCAGTGTAGTTGTGCCAGATAGGTAAACGCCACGATGGGAAGTCTTTGTGCACCCACAGCATAGGCAGACCCCAGTAACATTTCTGTAGCAAGAGTATAGGTGGACCCCAGTAACATTTCAGTAGCAAAAGTATAGGCAAACCCCTGAAACCATTCAGTAGAAACTGCATATGCAGACCCCAGTAACATTTCTGTAGCAAGAGTATAGGCGGACCCCATTAACATTTCTGTAGCAAGAGTATAGGCGGACCCCAGTAACATTTCTGTAGCAAAAGTATAGGGAGACCCTAGTAACATTTCTGTAGCAAGAGTATAGGCAGACCCCTGTAACACTTATGTAGCAAAAGTATAGGCGAACCGCTCAAACTATTCTGTAGAAACTGCATAGGCAGACCCCAGTAACATTTCTGTAGCAAAAATATAGGCAGACCCCTGTAACATTTCAGTAGCAAGAATGTAGGCGAACCCCTGAAACATTGGTGTACAAAGAGTATAGGCGAACACCTGAAAAAATTTGGTTACCAAGAGTGTAGGCCAAGGAAAAATTAGTTAGATAACAGTATAGGCGAGGGCCAGAAAAATTGGTGTACCAAGAGTACAAGTGCATCCCTGAAAAATTGCTGAACCACGAGGGCAGGTGAAACCCATAAACATTTTTTAAAGATACAGCTCGCTGTTGCTTACTTTGTAACAGAGCCTGGAGGCAGCCCTGTGAAAATAATTGGTTTCTGTTAAAGTATCAATACTTTTGATACTTTGAAAAATTGTAAAAAACTTTTAAACAGAGCCTTGTGGGCCGCAGAAATATTGGCAGTTCAGCGTGATGACATGCTGTTTTAGGAGGAGAAGGAGTAATAATATCCGAGAGTGATTGGAAAAAGCTAATTCCCCCTTTTTTGTGGTGATGGAGGATGCATTTTTCTCCTGTTGCAGCGAAAAGAATCATTAGGTTCCACTTCTTTCCGCCGGTGGAGAAGTCTGAGGAAATCCAGCCTTTGTTCACCTTAATGAGTGTAAGCATGTCAGCACTGGCAGTTGACAGGAAAGTACGCTTATCCATGATGATTCCCCCAGCTGCACTAAACACGCTCTCTGACAAGACGCTAGCGGCAGGGCAGGCCAGCACCTCCAGGGCATACAGCGCAAGTTCGTGCCACGTGTCCAGCTTTGACACCCAATAGTCGTATGGAGAAGAGGCATCACGGAGGATGGTGGTACGATCGGCTACGTACTCCCTCACCATCTTTTTACAGTACTCCCTCCGACTCAGCCGTGACTGGGGAGTGGTGACACAGTCTTGCTGGGGAGCCATAAAGCTGGCAAAGGCCTTGGAGAGTGTTCCTCTGCCTGCGCTGGACATGCTGCCTGATCCCTGCTCCTTCCCTGCTACTTGGCCCTTTGAACTGCGCCTTCGGCCACTAGCACTGTCAGATGGGAACTTTAGCATCACTTTTTTCACCAGGGCCCTGTGGTATTGCATTACTCTCGTACCCCTTTCCTCTTCAGCAATGAGAGTGGAAAGGTTCTCCTTATACCATGCATCGAGAAGGGTGTAGACCCAGTAATCCTTGTTGGCCAGAATGCGTCTAACACGAGGGTCAAGGAAAAGGCAGCCTAACATGAAGTCAGCCATGTGTGCCAGGGTCCCAGTACGCAACACATCGCTGTCCTCACTAGGAAGATGACTTTCAGGATCCTCATCCTCCTCTTCAGCCCATACACACTGAACAGATGAGAGGCAGGCAGCATGGATACCCTCTGCAGTGTGGCCAGCTGTCTCTTCCCCATCCTCCTCCTCCTCCAAAACGCGCTGAGATATAGTAATGAGGGTGGTCTGGCTATCATGCGACATACTGTCATCCCCTGTCTCCTGTTACAACCGCAAAGTGTCAGCCTTTATTTTTAGCAGCGAACTTCTCAGCAGGCAAAGCAGAGGGATGGCAACACTAATGATTGCCGCATCGTTGCTCAGCATCTGGGTAGACTCCTCAAAGTTTCTGATGACCTGGCAGATATCTGCCATCCGTGCCCACTCCTCAGTAAAGAATTGCAGAGGCTGACTACCTCTCCACCACCCATGTTGCAGCTGGTATTCCACTATTGCTCTACGCTGCTTGTACAGCCTGGCCAACATGTGCAGCGTAGAATTGTGGGCACGTCGCACAGTAGTTGGTGTTCTGGCAGCTGAAACCGATGTTGCAGGGTCCTCAGGGTGGCAGCGTCCGTGGTGAACTTGCGGAAATGTGCGCAGATGCGGTGCACCTTGCCGAGCAGGTCAGACAAGTGTGGGTAGTTTTTCAGAAACCACTGAACCACCAGATTGAAGATGTGGGCCAGGCATGGAATGTGTGTGAGGCTGCCGAGCTGCAGAGCTGCCACCAGGTTACAGCCGTTGTCACACACGACCATGCCCGGTTGGAGGCTCAGCGGTGAAAGCCAGAGCTCGCTCTGCTCTGTCAGACCCTGCAGCAGCTTGAGAGCTCTGTGCCTCTTGTCACCTAAGCTGATTAGTTTCAGCACGGCTTGCTGGCGCTTGCCCACTGCTGTGCTGCCGCGCGTTACCGACTGCTGGTGATGTGCTCACACTTCTTAATTGAGAGGTAGAGGTGGCAGAGGAGGAGGAGGGGGAGGGTTTGGAGGAGGTGGCATAAAACGCCACAGATACCAGCACCGAGGTAGGACCCGCTATTCTGGGTGTGGGTAGGACGTGAGCGGTCCCAGGCTCCGACTCGGTCCCAGCCTTCACCAAGTTCACCCAATGTGTCATCAGGGAGATATAGTGGCCCTGCCCGCCAGTACTTGTCCACGTGTCCGTGGTTAAGTGGACCTTCCCAGTAACCGTGTTGGTGAGGGCCCGTTTGATGTCGTGGGAGACATGCTGGTGTAGGTCTGGGACGGCACACTGCGAAAAATAGTGGCGACTGGAGACCCAGTATCGTGGGATCGCCGCCATCATGTTTTTGAAAGCCTCCATTTCCACAAGCCTGTAGGGCAGCATCTCCAAGCTGATTAATTTGGCAATGTGCTTGTTTAAAGCCTGTGCATGCGGGTGCGTGGCAGCGTATTTGCAATTTCGCTCCAACGCTTGTGTTAGCGACAGCTGAACGCTGCGCTGAGAGACATTGCTGGATGGAGTGGAGGACGGTGGAGGTTAGGGTGTGGGTGCAGGCCAGGAGGCGCTCGTGCCTGCATCCTGGGAGAGGGATTGGATCTGTGTGGCAGGTTGGGGCATAGGGGAAGAGGCAGTTGTGTGACCTGGAGACGGTGAATGGCCTTCATCCCACCTTGTGGGGTGCTTGGCCATCATATGCCTGCTCATGCTGGTGGTGGTGAGACTGGTAGTGGTGGCTCCCCGGCTGATCTTGGTGTGACACAGGTTGCACACCACTGTTCGTGGGTCGTCCGCGCTCTCACTAAAAAACATCCACACCTTTGAACACCTAGCCCTCTGCACGGAGGCTTGCTGTGAGGAGGTGCTTTGAGAAACAGTTGGGGGATTCTTCGCTCTGGCCCTGCCTCTACCCCTGGCCACTGCACTGCCTCTTCCAACCTATCCTGCTGCTGCACTTGCCTCCCCCTCTGAAGCCCTGTCCTCAGTAGGCTTAGCAAACCAGGTGGGGTCAGTCACCTCATCGTCCAGCTGCTCTTCCTCCTAATCCTCTGTGCGCTCCTCCCTCGGACTTACTGCCCTTATTACTACCTCACTGACAGACAACTGTGTCTCATCATCCTCATCCACAAAAAGCTCTTGAGACAGTTGCCAGAAGTCCCTAGCCTCATCACCCGGACTCCAGGAACTTTCCAAAGGTTGGGCATTGGTCACGACAAACTCCTCAGGTGAGAGAGCAACCATTTTTTCCCACTCATGGCAGGGACCCAAGAACAGTTCCTGAGAGTCTGCCTGCTCAGAATGTCATTTTCATGGAGTGAGGAGGCAGGGAGGAAGGAGGAGCAGCCAGAGGATTCAGAGTGGCAGTCCCTAGGCCGGGAGTAGTGGACTGCATAGAAGACTGGGGGGTCGATACATTGCTGGACGCATTTTCTGCCATCCACGACAGGACCTGCTCGTATTGCTCTGTTTGTAATAAAGGTCTACCACGTGGACCCGTAAATTGTGATATGAAGCTGGGGAGCCCAGAAACTTGCCTCTCTCCTAATCCCGCAGCAGCCGGCTGTGATTCACCACGCCCAGGAACTCGGCCTGTACCCATACCCTCACTTGGACGCCCGCGTCCACCTCCTTGACCCTTACCCCTACTCCTCATCAGGGCAGATTAAGAATAGAGAAGGGCCCAAATAAATTACACTGTACACCACTGACAACTGTGGCTTAATTCACCGCACACATAGACTTGTAGATAGCGGAGGCTCTATGCTGTGACTTGAAAAAATTAACCTGCTGTTTTGCGCTGATACCTAGGGGTAATTTACCGCTCGCAGAGACTTTTTTGATAAGAGAGGCTGTATGGAGTGGGAGAAGACTCTAAAGCCAGTGGATAGTGCTAGTAACTGCGGCTATCCCAACCCCACCAAGGAAAGGTTATTGCGAGATGCTCTGCAGAGCGGCAGAGCTGAAATACTTTGCAGTGGCCCAGGAAATATTACAGTACTGTTTAGCGGTGAGACCTCTGTCTAATGCACTGCAGACACAGAACGGTATAACTGAACTAGTTTGCAGTAGGCTAGGAAATGCGGGGAAGGAAATGCAATTGATTCGAGTACCGTGTGGTGTTTGTCCCGAGTAACGAGCATCTCGAGTACCCTTATACTCGAACGAGCATCAAGCTCAGACGAGTGTGCTCGCTTATCTCTATGCAACACCCAAATTACAGAAGCAGTGTAGCACGCTCGGCTGAAGTGCTCAGCTCTTTCTGGCAGGTGGACGGCATAGAACGCCAAGTTTTCTCATCTCAGCCATAAAAAGCCGAGATGGAAATACCCCCTTACTACAAGAAAGGATACCATGACATTCTGTCCCATTTCAAAATTTAAACTCCTCCTATTTTCTTCTTTGTTTTGGAAATCTGGGGGTTTCTCACTTTTAATATTTCTATGGATGGTCCATTTTGGAAACAAACATTACACTCGAAAACGTAGTTAAAAAAAGTTTGAAATACATAAAATGGGCGATGGAACATTTTTGGCCCATGTAGGCAAAGATGAAACTTGCCGTGGTGCTGAACATCTTAATGACCTTGTAATGAATAATATTGCAGGCCCGTACCTAAGTAAAGGAAGAAACATCACTTAAGGACTACAAGTAAGATGGCCAGAGACCTGCTTAGGCCACATGGCCATCTCACTTATTATAAGAGGGGGTAAGGTTGTAATGGTGCTTCATGTTCATTTTATTGTTATTACTGATCTGTCATTTCATTGATGTTATATTTTCCATTCATCTACTGCACTCTAAATGTCTGCATCATCCACACCATCCACGTTAGCGGGTTACATGGCCTCTATGCAAAGTGAATGGTAACAGCTATGCTATGCAATTAGGGTAGCATGGACAACAGATGCCTGGCGGTCTGTGCTACAAATGTAGTGCAGCCGATTTCTAAATGAGTGCTGCAAGATCTTTACCTTTGCTGTTCAGCATTGAGGGAGTTGTAAAAAGACAAAGCACTTATGGCTGTGGGTGGTACCCTGTTTCCCCGCAAAGAAGACACTGTGTTATATTAATTTTTGCCCTCAAAGAGGCACAGTACCTTATTTTTTAGGGGTGTCTTATAATACTCACCTAATAGCCGGCGTTCGGGTCCATCGCGCTGGTCTCTGGCGCTGCTGCAGGCTTCCGTGTTCTCCTGAACGCCAACAGAGCATTTCTTCCTGGTAGCGGGGCTTGAATACCCCACCTCTGGCAAGCAATTGCTCTGATTGGTTCCTAGAGTGCCGCGTAAGCCAATCAGAGCCAGCGCTTGATTAACCAATCACAGCCATTTGATGAATGACATCATTGGTCTACTAGGTGAGTATTGCTTTTTTTTCCTGTAAGGTGAGGAAGGGATTCTAGTTTAAGCCCGCCCCTGAAAATTAGGGTAGGGCTTATTTTCAGGGAAACGCGATAGTTGAAGTAAGTAGTTGAAGTGAGTGAAAGGTGCCAGGATCTGATGCTGAGGCCAGATCCTGAACCCACGAGGTAAACATATGGATAGCGTCCAAAACAATAGTAGATAAGCGGATTGAAAAAAGCACTCATCTGGTGCAGACGTTATTTAGGCTAAGATATGTCATTTGTATCAATGTACGTTTACGTGTTAGTACAGATCAGCACTTTTAAAATGGAATGTGCTCTACATCGTTAATGTTGTGCGCCTACACAATTTGCATAGTCCGACAGTAATTATATGTCAATGGCAACGCCGGTAGCGTAACACGTAGAACTACCGTTTGGTGCATTAAATAAGCAGATGTAACTCGCCGAACTTTAGTTTGGCACTTGCTACATCAGTGTTTTTACTTACCTGTTATAAAGTTAACTTCGTGATGAAAACTTCTGTACTTGACTGCATTAGCTTGCAGTTTTATGTTACGAGAAAATATTTAAAAACTGTACTTGATGTTTAAAATAAAAAATGTTATTTGATCTTCCCAGGGTCTCTTCCATGCAATATACACTAACCTCTTAAATAAAAAATATGAGTAGAGGCCTAAGACACATCCAATTACCAAAAGGACATTTTTGTCCCATTGGCCTTACTAGGGGATTTGCAAAGGTCGGCCTTTCTATTGTTAAGATACCTTGACTGAATTAGGGTGGATACAACATGAAAAATTCTATACGATGGTTTCACAGCGTGATATTGATAAGTCTACTTTACTGGAGATGTATAAAAAGTAGATTTCTGCATAGAATTAAAAGGGAAATAATGATTAAAGGGAACCTGTCATCAGTTTCAGAAAAAGTATAGTTTTAAAAAAAGCCGGGCACGAGAAGAAGTTCTAGCTGGGTTGCTCCCCTCTAGCTTCTCCCGCCCGGCTCACTTGATTTATACTTCTCGCCCCATACACAAATAGGAAGAGACCTGTCATTCCAGTTAAGCCAGGCAGGAAAAGCCAGAAGGGGGCTACTGAGTGGACACTTCTCCCCATGCCCAGCTCTTTTAGAAAACTATATTTTCTCTGAAATGCATAGCATTTTAGAGAAGAACATAGTTACTTGTAATGAGAGAGTCTGTTGGTATTTCAAGGTACCTGCGGTTAGAGGCAAGCGACTGGCAGGTTGCCTTTAAGGAAACATTTAGAACTCCTGCAGTGCATAAGGATGAATTCTGTTGATTATAGTGAAACTGCTATATGCTTAAATATTAGGAAAATTAATTAGTATTATATATACACACCCACTGCGTATAGAGGGACAGAATGAAGAGTTGATTTCCAACTCATAGGGGCTATAAATATAGATATTTTGCAGGTTAGGAATGATTAGAAAGTGAAATCCTATGCGGTGCTCACAGTCTGCCCTTTGCAATCAGTCCTCAGACTCACGAGGGTCTGATTGTAGGGCTTGGCTTATTTGCATTGATGAGGATGAGGCAGCTGCTGAAGCATACAGACCTGCACCTGACACAATCACTAAACTCTGGATTAGCACAGGGAATCCAGAGGACTCTGTGCTGTGCAGCAGGAAGTTCATCCATTTATTAGACTCACTCATGCAAAATGACCCAAATTTCCTATCAACCCAATTATGTATGCAAAGATGCATATTAATTAAAATAAGATTCACCGTTTTCCATATGAATGATACTCTGAGTGCCTCCATATATATTAGCCACAGAGTGCTTTCGGTGTTCACTTGCAGTATTTTTTTCCTGATATCTTACTGTTTATTGCTTAACATTGTGTATATTCTGCAATTGTGGTTATCCAGTTGTTTTGGACATCTAGTCCCCACATTACCCCAATCACCCTTTCACTGTAAAGGACATATGTAATATGTCATGGCCCTAAACATTTGCTGCAGTCAGATTCTTAGCTTTTGAAAGATACTAGGCTCAATATTCTAGATGCAATATTTGGTAATAGTATGGAAATTTCACTTCCTGCTTCTGTGTGTCTGTTACTATCCTCATGTACAGCCTTCCAATGACCCTTAGGGGATGATGCAAGAACATATTGTCATGTTATCGCCCCGTTTACCAATTAGGGAGTGAACTGTCAAATTTAGTGGGTGAGGGGTCTTTTTATTTTTAGTAAAGGAGTAAGAAAAGGAACTGCAAAACATGATAGTGGTTTATAATAGGGGCGATAGGGGGGCCACCCAAGGCTCTGGGGGGATCCACGGATGCACAAAGTACCCCTATTTATAATCCGTCGCTAGTGACGTGTAAGAAAAAGTTATACTGAGTGAGGGCCTATATGGGGCACTACTGAGTAGGAGCCTATATGGAGCATTATTACTGAATGGGGGCCTATGAAGGGGATTATTATTGAGTGGAGCCTGTAAGGAGCTTATTACTGAAAGGGGGCCTATATGGGATATTATCACTGAGTGCAGGCCTATATGGGGCATTATTACTGAGTGTGGGCATATATGCGGAATTATCGCTAAGTGGGAGCGTATATGGGGCATTGTTACTGGATGGGAGCTTATATATTCCATTATTAGTGAGCAAAGGCCTACATGGGGCTTTATTACTCAGTAGGGATGTATATGGAGCATTATTACTGAGTGGGGGCTTATATGGGGCATTATCATGAAGTGGAGCCTGTTAGGAGTGTTATCACTGAGTGGGAGTGTTTGTGAAGCAGGACTACTGAGTTGGGCCTATTTGGGGTATTATTACTGAGTGATGACATAAGGAGAGCATTATTATTGAGTGAGGGCACTTTTACTATGTGTGGGACATGAAAATTAGTACTTGCTATGTGGGGCCTACAAGAAGCATAAAATGGGGGATTCTTTTACTGTGTGGCTCACCTTAAGTAGCATCACTATTATCTGAAGCAGTATGGATGAGGAGATTGTGTGAAAGTTTGTAAAGCGAAGCTAGGTCCCTGGAAAATTGCAGAGTTAAAGATGTCTGTGTGTCAAATTCTGCAAAGACAAGTTATGCACGTAAGAGGTCATCATAATGGTCTGGGACGGATGAAAAAAAAGGGAAAGGGAACAAGTCTAGTCAGAGGAGATGTTACCCGTGATTACTGGTTATAACGGTACTGTAATAATTTAAACGGCCTGTAAAGTGCCTGCGTAGATCTAGTATATACTGCTACATGGTCACTGTATGGGGGGTAATGTTGGTCTTTGTATTATGTTTATTTTTTTTTTAGTAACGCTATGGTGGCATTATGTGGTCACAGTGTAGTGGTATTATTTGTCCCTGATATAGTGTTATTATTGGTAATATTGATCTTTCTAGTGGTATTAATCACTATGTGGTGGTAATATGCGATCATTTGGCCCTTATATAGTGTTACTATTAGTAATGTTGGTTTTGGCATAGTGGGTTTTGTTAATTGACAGTATGGAGTTAATTATATCAGTCACAATGATTACAGTGATAATGTGTGTGGTTGGTTTATTTTTAGCCCATTACAGGGCTAAATCTGCATGGGTATTCGTGGCAGAGTAGCAATGGATTTCTGCTGCATTTCTCCAGGCAGATTCATCATGGAAGATTCCGCGGCAGAATCCACCATGTGAACATAACCTTAGGGTACATTCACACAGCAGATTTTGGTGTGGTTCCACACCAAGAATTGCATTAAAATCTGCACTATTAGTTCAGATTTTGATGTGGATCCGCAGCAGATTTCACCCTTTGAATTAAAGGGATGAATTCTGCTGCAGATCCACATCAAAATTAGTACCAGATCCGCTACATATGAACATACCCTTAGATTCAATCAATTTGGTAGTATTAGGGTATTTTCACACACTCGGTTGATTTGCTGTGTGCATGGGGAGGGCCTACGTTCTGTGAACAGCCTCAGGCTTTTCGTCCCCTTAATCCGCCACTGGCTAGACATCTAATCACCTCCTCCAACTAGTCAAGCCTTTTTTCGACTCTATGACTCAAATGTTTACTGGAATCTGGATCCTAGAGATTTTAGATCTCTTCAGTTCTGGTATATATGTGAAGAGATATACATATCGACATAGGCATAAGTGACATGGACGGATTCCGCACATCCTGAACTTTTATATTTAGGATGTCTTCTTCATTTTGGGCTTTGCTTGGGTCAGATTTTTAGCCACAAACATGAAATGTTTTTCTGGCTTAAAATGGATGCACCTGTGGACTTGGTTTGACTAAAGTCTTACGGAATTTACAAGATAAATATGTTACTGCTCTATCAACTGATGCATATGGCAATTAGCCTATAAAATTCTTGTTTTTCAGTACACAAATATTAGATGCATTCCTGAAAGTGGCAAGGGACAGAGATAACCCAGTCTTTTTCCATATCTCATGGAAACATAGATAATTGACAGCAGAAAGAGAGCACGTGGTCCATCTAGTCTGCCCTTATATTATTTTCTTTTTATTTCCCTGGTCTATGCTTATTCCTGCCATGTTTGAATAATATATTGTTAATTTTCTAGCCATGTCTGCTGGAAATTTGTTCCAAGCATCTACTACTTTTTCAGTAAAATAGTCTGATATTGCTTCTGATATTCCCCACAACTAATCTCAGATTGTGCCCTCTCATTCTTGTCTTTAGCTTCCTAATAAATACACATCCATCCTGAGCCTTATTTATACCTTTAACATATATAAAAGTTTCAATCATGTCCAACTTCTCCTTCCTTTCATTCAAGGGATGCAAATTAAGTAAGTTTTAAGCATAAGACTTTCCACCATTTTTGTAGCCCCTCTTTGGACTCATTCTGTTTTATCAATGTATTTCTGTAGGTGAGGCTGCCAGAACCAAAAACAGTATTTCAGATGTGTGTAGCTCTATACATCAGAATCACAATCTCACTCTTTCTACTGTTTATAGATCTAGCATTGAGATTGAGCTTCCTACTTGCTTTCCCTACTTCTTGACCACACGTTGTTAACTCATTTTGAAGCTGTCAGAAATTAGGACCCCTAAATCCTTCTCCTCTAAAGACTTTGTTAACACAGAGCTGCCGTTACTATATTCAGACAGTATACTATGGCTATGTGTAAAATGTTTCTCAGGGGGAAATTCCTTTAAACTGTTTTATGTTGTCTACTGTTGACAACCCCTTCTTTAAAAAGCCGTTTGAGTTATTAGAGGGGTGTCACTGAACCATGACCTCCTCCCACCCTGAACCCACTGAAATCAATGGCTGTTTATTGATTTCTGTGAGCATTGTTTAATGCTTCATTTTCTCTGCAGCATTGCTCAAATTTGGAGACTAATCGTGGAACAGTAACTCTAGTCTAAACAATGCAATGCTAAGATATGTACATAGTGGTACAGAGGCCACTGACTGATTAATAGTGACCATAAATATTCATAGGTTTTCAGGAGATGAGTAACTGTATGTAGATATGTAAAGAGATGAACATGGAAGAAGAGGTTATGTTTCTTTATTGTTAGGATACGTCTCTGCAGCTTTGTTCAGGTGACATAATTTAAAATGATAAATTTTGTGTGTCTTCTTCACGTTATGTTACCCAAGAATGTGACCACTATGGAAGATCAGATATATCGGCATATGGTAGCAGTCCAACTGAGCAATTTAACAATTTTTTAAGTAGTTTTCCAATAATAGTCTATCTGCCATGTGCTCAATTATTATACTTCATATTGTATTGGACTAATACTAACGACACAAAATATAGTGAGTAATGTTGAGTAAATGAAACCCATACAACTTTGTCTCTGGTCGAACTTTGCAAAAATTTTGGTTCGGCACAAACCTGAATCGAGTTTTAGTGAAGTTCTACTTAAAACAGCATTCTACTGATTCAGTTCACTCAATACTAGTGTATAGCACTGTCTAAGAGCCATAAAAGCCCTCTATCTTTTATGGCTCTTAGTGTTATATGTCAGTTTTAGGGATTTTGGTGAGCTTCTGGTTTGGTTCAAACTAATTTGATGAACCAACCATACTGAACTTTTCTAAACTTTGCTTATCTCTCATAGTGAGAATATTCTTCAAATGACTCCTTCACCCCTGTTCCAGCCATTGAAAGACCTTCACACTTTATTTTAAGGGCCTTTTATCTATTGGATTTCTACCGTTAGACATTCAAAATTCTGGGAAATTCCGTATTGTGATTATATTTTTGGAATATAGTGTTGTAGACTACAGAAGTTTTACTGTAATAATACTTTTAATATGGAAATACACTGTAAGCCCTGAACTGACCCGATTGCAATGTTTTAGTCATATAAACTGTATATAGTAAACAACTGTTTATGGAATATTTGAAATGCTTGAATTTCTGTTTGCCATGCATCTAAAAACTAAGAATCCCAACAGCGGATTGCCAGGAACGAATCTCATAGCTAACATTCACATAAACAAAGGTACTGTGTGCATGACCTGGAGAAAACAGACACATTTTGACCTAAGTGGGTAACTTCCAGTAGTCCATCAAATTTGATAATTCCTCACCAAACAAGAGCACTATTATATACCATATTGCTTCCAGAAGTCTTATGCTGAAAGTGTATATCTTCTCCAACAAGCAGAGAGGCCTAAGGGATTGGTATGTTAAATGACACGTGTTCTTGATAGTTCATTTGATGCATCTTAACTCCCCTAGCCTAGATGGATAAGGAATGTAAACATACACTCTAAAAGGTACTTACCTCTAAGATATAATAAATAGAAACCCTCTAAATGGCATTGAACGTCCAAATTTAGCCCATAGGTATGGCACCATAGTAAGCAACCCTTTGAGTATCCGCAAAGTTTGTAGAGGGTTCATTCTCCTATAGTAACTCTTATTTTGTATATTTTTATGTTGCAGATATGTTTTTACTATAAATACAACATTTACTCTTTCTTTAATGCGTTTATCCTCTTAGATGGTCCACCACATTATTTGTATTGCTTTGTACTTGAGCGCGGTGTTCTCTATTCATGTCTCCACCGTACATGACGCTACAGAATGTTGAACCCATGACAAGAATCATTACACAAAAATAAACAACAGCAAGCGCATGTATCAGGTTATAAGGCGATCTCACCCTTCCAATTGTCTTTTAATTGTTATTCCGCTCGCATTAAAGACAAATAAATTGCCGAGCATATGATTATTTGTGGATGTGTAAGCGTCTAGTTATAGGAAGGGAAAATACATATTTTTGTGAAAGTGAAGAGATAATTTGTACTAAAAGAATGCATATGCAGCCAGAAACCCTCCCATTGGAGAAGGGAAAATTTAATGAGCTTTTAATGGAATGCAATACTTGGAGTGGTAAATTATTTGTTAGTTCACGATGCAATCAGCATGCTGATTAAGGCTGCTTGGTGTTTTTTTAAACTAAACATTAACTGAATGAAGACAGTCCTTGTACTTCTGCTTGGGGGGCTTTTGTGAAACAAATGGACTTCAGAATCCAGATTGTCAATAAAGGTGAGTGCACTTCAAATGTCATTAAAATACTCGCGATAAATATTTAAAATCATATTTATATTTGCCTAGTGCTTTTCGTAAAGCATGTTTAAAGGACCAGTCCTCTTTGAAAGGCCTTAGAATAATGCATGTCATTTTATCTCTCCTCTCAGCCCTTTTATTGTGAGTTACAGCAGTTGCTTACATATAGAATACAATTTGACTTTATTACATCCGTATTTGTTTGAGGCTCTGAATCTTACATTTTACTCCCATTAAGACAATCATGAGCAACCTGCAGAAAAGTAGTCAGCTATTAACATTTTTTTTCTTCCTCCTCTGATTTATTTATTGATAAGGCTTGGAAAAATGAATGGCAAAGAAGTTAGATTAAATAAGGAAAAGGCATCTTCATACATTGCCAGAGCATATATCAAATCCTTTTTAAAACACTCCGGAAAAAAAAAAGTTGCATTAACATTAGAAAGGGAATGAAAATCTGCAGGCAGCTTTATTGTTCACTCGTGTCTGTTGACAGTAAATACCAAATCTTTACACGTTGCTTATTGTTACTGGGAAATACAAATGCGTGGATCTTAATAAAGGGGTATTGTTGCTTTAAGATCTGTTATTACTTGCTGGTTTCTTGCTTCGATTTAAACAAACATACGCGTATTCTCCAGACATGGGAATGTTCATGATCACTGGTGATTACTGTGCAGTAGTTAGTAAGGACAGCAAATAGGCACCCTTTAAAACCCAATGAATAACATGCTTTCTTTTTACTACATGTTCCTGTTTATGACCCAGGAGGTTAAAAGCCGCTGACTGGCATTTGACTTCTGACCTCATATAAATGTTATGTTATCAGTTCCTGCTTGTTAACTTGTATTCACTGCATCTCCCCGATGGCTGTCAGATAAAGGATTTTATTATATTTCCTAATGGAGCTGCTCAGTCTTTTTTGCTTTTGTTTTAGGATCAGCAGTGTCATCTCGCATGTTAACCTTACGTCTTTTTTTCTTCCCTATTTGGAATGGATAACAGATTTGATAATTATCTTATCCGTCCTAAAATTATTATTTTTTTAATTGTATTATTTTAATAACCTATGATCAAATTCTAACATGATTACATTACAATTTACATAACAGATACATAATAACACAACAATAATCAAAAATCTATAAAATATGACATTTAAAGTTACTAAGTTCTTAACTTTAAAATGCCTGGTAAATATTTTTTTTGTATTAATTTTTTTAATAAACTAAAAGTTCATCTGGTCTAATTGCATGCAGGGCACTTCTTTCGATGCCTATATTGTATCATCACTTTACAGGGACTTTGAATTAGCTGAAGCAGAAAAATCTGTAATTAGGTGTAATAGAAGTGCAAGTTGTACGTACAGTATGCAAGAATTTCCGTTCATAATTAGCACATACAACTCTAATCGTTTAAAAAATTCTTACTTTTTAGTATTTTTTATGAAAAATATATTTTTGGCATTCATAATAAGGAACAGAACTGCATAATAGAATTTTAAAAAAATCTTTCGTTTTGTGTGTTGCTTGAAAAAACGTATTATGAGAAATTGTAAAATTGGGAAATGGAGAATTGTTCAGGCAGCAATTAACACAACAAGCTAAATTGTATTAGGTTTCTCGTTGTATTCCAACACACAATGTATAATTTCCATTACTTCTGGTAGTATACATTAATAACATTTCTACATATAGGCGAGATCCTCCTCTACTGTATCCCATTAGTCTTTGTTTCATTTAAATAGTTCATTCTTATGCTGAAATATGGAAGTAATTAACCAGGTTCATACAAGCAGTAATTCAGTAAAGATGAGTGGTTTCAATGTTTTAATGTTCATTACTTCTGGGTCTAAATCCTGCTATATGCATAGTTTATTTAATTTACTTTTGTGTTTTAAATCGTGTATTGTTGTAATGTGAATACTAATGTTACTGTATCAGGGTATGTATGAAATCGGGCTTTGCTCAACTTTTACAAATTCAGGAAAGGCCCTAAAATCTGTTAATTCATTTACAAGAACAATAATACATTTTAGGTTGCATGCACACATACAATTAATTTCTATTAGGTAATATATATCTTTACAGAATATATACCTTTATTTAATTTATAGAATATTACTATTCTTCTGATTATTATTAGAGCAGTCCTCCTTTTTTTCACTGCTGAAATTGCATGCACATTATTGTTATTTCTCTCTGATGTCAGTGTTGGGGATTAATTAGTATGCCTCATCCTTTCATCTTTTCTTTTACTTACCCAGAATGAAAACAGCACTTTCTAATAGAGCAATTTATTTCTAGAAGTGTCTTTAACTCTTTCCTACCTGTTCTCTCTATCTCTAAGCATTCTTCACTTCTAAGATCTCATCTGAGTTCTGCTTAGCACAGACTTAAAGAAAATACACTCATTGACTCTATAAAGGCTTATTTATGATGTTGCGGTTTATATTTTATATTAATATATCTTTTTTGTTTATTTTTAGTTTGATTGTTTATTGTTCTGTTTGCCTTTTTAAAAGTTTTGTGCATCTTTTCTTCAATATGCAAATGTTGTAAATCGGAGGCATGGGAAAAAATATAGTCTAGACCTAGACGGGATGCTGTCTAGATTGTGACTGACATTTTATGACCTCTCTTCCTCACAGGAGGGGCAGAATGTTCTTTCTAAAACAAGAGCATCTTCACAAAAATACATCTTATTCCTTAAAAAAAAAAAAGTCAAACTATTTTATAAAAACCTGACTTTGTGGGAGTTTTGCTGTTAGGCATTTTTCCTTGAAATTGCTTTTTTTGGAAGTACAGATTTAATCAGTAAGACTCCCAATGATGATAAAACAGGGTGTGCAATAAATGATCAGACTGTCCTGGTATTTGGAGAGGAAAAGTGACAACTTATTGGAAGTTCTCAAGGAATCATTTATATTTTACACTCCACTTGGCAGCTGATTTGAGATTGTCTGTTAGCATAACAAAGGCTCTGAGCATGTGAACTTCAGAAACCTTTTGACCTCTTTGCTGCTAGCATGAATAGCTCCCAGTCTTGCCTATACAGATTTCCCAAAGCTCCCCTGTTCGTGGCTAAATTGTTAATCAGGGTAATTTAATATAGTTTTCAATATGCCTCATCTCTTATTGGGAACGGTATTCAGAGCTTCTCTCCCTCCCCATCAAAAACAGTCCCCCTCTCCCTATTCAAATTGTAAGAGGGGCAGCTGCAGACAAACCCCCATGAACTGTATATGGAGACAGGGCAGGAGAGGAAATTCTCACAACTAACACTTTTTTTTTCCTTGTACCTCAATGTAAACTGTGGATCCCAGACTATTTACTATGGCGCGAAACAACAAAAACTGCATCTCAATGTCAAATAACACATAGAATAGGCCAGGCTCCCTCAGACATTACATACTACTACAACAGTAACTCTTCTTCTCCTTTACGCCACACACATACATCCACACACACACACTTGCCCCAGACATAAGGCCATCTTATTGTAATTTATCACACACAAGAACAACTTGTATCAATTCAAATGCACATTAGTTGCTTGAAAAGGGACCTTTTGCAAATATATTCATTTTAATCCAGTTAATACCTAAAAGCCCTCATAGGGAGACATTCAGGACGCTGAAAACATATAAGGTCCCGATTTGTGGAAAAATTGATTAATGACAAAGACGGTCAAACACGTATCTTTCAATTTTTTAATGCTGGTATAAAGACGGCTGCAGGCAGCTGTTCTCAGAGATGTAGATCTTTAAGAAATGGATTTTTAGGATAAATCAGGTTTACTCTTAATACAATCAATTTAGAGGAGCCATTTTAGAAAACAAAATTTTGAAATGACTGTTTGCATTGTATAGAAGTGGTAATCCAGGCTCCCGACTGTGTTGATGATCTGGAAACTAAACGTATTCATAATGTTTGTTCACTTAGATGTTTTGGACGAAAGAGAGTTTAAGTGCTTACTTTTATACCTTTCTTCTTTTTCGCTCTGCAGTTTCCCATTTTGTCCCTTTGGATTAATTTAAAAGCAGCTTCTAGTTCCATTGGGTTGCATTAAAATGTGTACATTTTAAGTTTGTTTTCTTTGATATCTCACCATGTATAATAATTCTTGAGATTTGCCTAAGAAGGGAAAGATCTTAAAAGCTTAGGCAGCATATTGACATATTATTTTTTATGTTTGGCCTAACTTGAAATATTTTTAATTCCTTCAGGACTAACAAAATGACTACAAAATATCCCTCTGGAGAAATATGTTGCTAGAGTTTTATTTCCACATGGTTATAATCAACAGCTTTGATGCATGACCAGCCAGAAACACAAACAGTTTCTCGGAAAGTTACTACATATATTAAAATTACTATTAGCATATTTATTTGGATCCAACATTTTCAATATTCTTGTACATAGCAGAGGAAACATTTATGGGTTTTGATGTGAAGCTTCGGCCTACTGACTAGTTTTAACTAGTTTTAAGGAATGGCTATTATTCACAGTATCTGCCATTCTATTGATCGGTATGCAATTAGGACGATATATAGTCCTACATAAAACATTGCTGCACTCCAACATTAATAACCCTCTATACTTACAGCACCTATACAGCTTTGACTGTAATGACAGGTGACTAGTACATGTAGTATATCTAACAATTACAGAAGGTATCTATGAAAAGTATTATGAGCAGTTTGTAGTTTGTGTTCTAGACAGTCATTAGCGGTTCACGCAATATTGCTCTTTTGAACAGCGGACATCAGGTTGATTCCTCCTTAATAGTGTATGAACTAATAAAACGATCGATAATATAACACTAACACTAACCTTCCCGACATGTGATTTACATGTATGTCATAATGTTGGAAGGGGCGTATGTAGCAGGTGCCGGCACCTGCCTGTGATTCCCAGGATCAGCAATAACTCCCAACAACCCCACATCTCAGGTGCTGCATTCCATAGCAGACATGCCATATGAGCAGTTAGACAAAGGAAGGGGACTCCGCCTGTCATCTGACTACCCTCTACATTAAGATTGCGGGATGCTGAATAATTGTCATGCTTGCCAAAGGCCTAGTGAAGGCCTGCTACCATAGTACTTCTATTAAGTCCTGCCACAGGCATGGCTTAACAGGATGATGAAGAAGCACAGTACACTGCAATACAGAATTATTGCAGTAAATGGTACAAGCAATTCACATATTTATGTCTCCTAGTGTGACAAAAAAAACTTTTAAAATAATTTACATTTTTTTAATATAAAAATCCCCAAATATTAAATGTTAAAAAACGCCTTTTCCATATGTCATGTACATATCTACACAAAAAGAAGCATAATTTTTATTACCACGTCCAAAAAAGTCCAAACAATTGAAATATTATGTTGTTTTCCTACATGGCCAGAATGATTTTTTTTTTTATCAGCATGCCACCCAAAGAAAATGGAATAAAAAGCTAACAGAAATCTTACGTATTACAATATGGTATGAAAAAAGCTACAGCTTGCCCTGTAAAAGAGAGGTTCCTACATCGCTCCATCAACAGAAAAATAAAAAAGCTTATGGGTCTCCGAATGTAGCAACAAAAAGCTAATTTTTGTATTTTAAAAAGGTTTTTTTGTAAGTATAATGCATAACAAAACGTTATAATTTGGTATCAGTAGTGACTCGCAGAATAGTTAGTCCGAGCATGCAAATTGCCCATTATTCCCTATGGGAGCAAAAAGTAATCGCATTGCATTTCCATGAAACTTGCATGTACATAAGAGCACAATAAAATATGTTCTCTGCTCCTATAGGGAAGAATGTGCGATTCTTAAACAGAATCACCTAAAAATAGGACATGCTGCAATTTTTCTACCGCAATGCTTCTCCTTGCAGCGCTGTGAGAGAGAAAACGCACATGTAAATATACCTATTTAAAATAATGAAAAATTTTCCCATGCGATTTCTGTGCATCTTGTAAAGCACAGAAGTCGCATGAGAAAATCGCCCCTCGTAAATGCACCTTGAGGGTTTGGTCACATGGGCCTGTGTTTCTACAGGATAAGACGGCCACACTGCGTGCGGATGACTCTCTATATGACCGACCATGTGTTCTTTCTTCCGGCCGGCGCGGAAATTCGTCTGCACCTGCAGTGCAGCAGTCTTATCCTACAGAAACACGGTCAGATCGGCGCCTGTGTGACCGAGCCCTGAGTGGTATATTTATTGCCTATGTATTGGAATAGGCTTTTTTGTAGAGGCAAGTTTTCTGCGCCCTCTTAAAACTTTGGATGTAGGTGAATAGTTTTATGGAATGGGGAAGTGCATTAGGGCTCTTTCACAGGTATGGGAATTTGCCGTTGTAGAAATCCACACCAAAATCTGCATGTCTAAATAAAGATTTTGATTCTTCGTTGCTGGCAGAATTAATCCCTTTTCAATTCCTCACCAAGATTTAAAGGTTACACATATGGATTTTGGTGCTGATTTTTCTACATGGCCGGCAAATTCCTCTGCAAATTCCAATACATGTAAAGGGGTCCTAACAAAGAAGATGAGCAGAACACGAAAAGTATTGGACGCAGGAGTGGAATGGTTATCATGGATGATGAATAGTTAGTTCTTAGTAGAGCAGAGTGTATGACGAGACACATAAGAAAAGATAAGACAATACGAAATAACTAACATAACATTGTTTTCAGTAACTTAGATCACTAAATACTAAAGATTTGTTGAATCTTTAGAAAAAATGTTGCACATTGTATGGCCAACCTTAGGCTCAATTCATATTGTGCTTGGCAATTATGTTTGGCAGATCTTGTTTGACTCCCACTGAAAAAATGTTTTTTACATTTCTTGGGTGACAAAAAATGTCAGGGTGATCACATGCATTTTGGAATGCTGCCTGCTTTTTTATTGGTGATTTTTGGTGGTGGTTAGAGATGAGCGAGTATACTCGCTAAGGCACATTACTCGAGCGAGTAGTGCCTTAGCCGAGTATCTCCCCGCTCGTCTCTAAAGATTCGGGGGACGGCGGGGGGCGGGGAGCGGCGGGGGAGAGCAGGGAGGAACGGAGGGGAGATCTCTGTCTCCCTCTCTCCCCCCCGCTTCCCCCCGCTCCCCGCCGCAACTCACCTGTCACCCGCACTGGCCACCGAATCTTTAGAGACGAGCGGGGAGATACTCGGCTAAGGCACTACTCGCTCGAGTAATGTGCCTTAGCGAGTATACTCGCTTATCTCTAGTGGTGGTTTTATGTTTTTTCTTTTGCATTTTTTTCCTATAGATATACTTTGGGGAAAATGGCAGAAAAGATGCCAAACCCAGGGCAGGTAACAATTTTGAAAACAACAGAATGGACACAGAAAACACTGCCAAAGTGAAAAAAAAAAATACTACAAAAGGCACAATTTTTTGTAGGCCATTTCATATTGCCCTAGTGCAAACATCTGGACACAGAATTTTTTGCTGGAAGAATGATGCCACTGCATCACAATGCAAAGAAAGTTGTGTTTTTGCAAACAACTTTTTTTGAAAACCAGCCTACTTAAAAATAAACAACCTATTGTTGCATTGGGTACTTAATTTTTCTATATCATGAAAACCCACCTAACACTATATTTTTTATACAGTTGTATTGAAAAGTGTAGTTGACTGTGTTTTCAGAATAGTGGAACATGAACATGGTGATAGCGTAGCTCTAGAGGTTAGCTGGATCAGGCGCTTATAACCTACCAAGAGGCGGTTTACACTGATTGCATGTGTATGTGGTATACGTATGCAGGTAATGGATAGTATGAAAATAGTACTTAATAAAGTAATAACTAATAATAATGCTTACAGGTTTACTTTGCATTTCAAGTTTGTTGATGATGTAGGAACCCTCTCCAGCTGCTCATACTAATATTTTCTAATACATGTATTTTAAACAAACTTATGGCTCATGCCCACAGGCATATGAGTAAAATGATGCGGGTCTCCCAGCAGCGTTTTACCCATTTTTCAGCCATATGCTCTGGCAGAGACTGCGTATGGCAGTGCACAGCCCCATGTATCACATGCACATGTGCAGTGTGACTTTTTTTTAAGTATTGCATATGGACAGCCCATACAAATGTGTAGGGCTCACAGTGTGGGGCTCAATGTGTAGACTGTACATACGTAGAGAAATAAAGCTTGCTGCTATTTATTTCTCTTGCATATCAATACGCAGTGTCTACATACCAGTGTGCAGAGATCAATGAAAGTCCATTGACTTTCATTGACTCCATTCACCACGTATTATGTGTGCATGCAACGCACGCGTGATACACGGTGAAAGCACAGTCATGGACATGAGCCCTTAGACCACTGTCAGCAGTATTTTAATCACTATTTTGCCTCCGTATTTGTAACCCAAAGGCAGGAGTGCAACATAATCAGGTCAAAAGTATAATAGAAAGAGTTGCACCTCTCCATTTTTTGGAACCAATTCCGGGTTTGGCTTCCAAATATTGCTAGAAATATTGAGCAGAATACTGTCATGTGACCTAAAATAGTTATTTGTACTAGGTTTCTATAGACTATACATATTTCTCCTAGTGTTAAAGTGTCGTATATGAATCCTGGTGTTGTAATTATGCCACCTCCTTTTTTTGTTGTGGTTCCTTCCTTCTTACACTCATTGTCATATAAGCATATTAACTTTTGGTTATGACACCATGTAAATGCATTGTGTTCGTGTGATATTACAGGTTAAGCTATTTTTGTACCACTATAGTTATATCACAGCTTTCTTTGCATAGTTGCTTTTTTCTTTGAGTGATATATGTTGTCTGGTTTTACCCTATTTGTAATTGTATTCATTGAAGATTTCTATTTCCTGATTACACTGTGATATAAACTGATTTTGTAGGTATATACAGCTTTGTGTAGTGTATATACAATGTTTTGTTTTTGTCATTCGAACCCAAATACTTTTTTTTATAATAGATCCTGTGTTGTATCTACTGAGCGTGTAAACAGATTCTACAACGGTTGGTATTTTTACGTGTTTGAGCATTGTTGTTTGTTATATTGTTCTTCTGATTTTCAGTTTTCAATTTTTTTTGCATTTTCTTTGCTTTAGATGACCTTTTATGTTCCATAAACTTTCCAGGATCTTTAAGAATATCAAGTACACATTTTGGGTTGGGCCAAGTGTATTCAAATAAAGGGACGTATATTTAAAATACCATTTGACAAGGAGAATGAGCGCAGACACCAGAACAATTATATCATGATCCCTTTGGGAATGCCAGCACCAAATTTAGCCAGACTGAGAGAACACTGTCTAGACGCTCTCTTTTGTGTATCAGCTGTGCCTTTCCTTTTTATTGTCCCATCTGAATGTGACAGTTCAAACTGCATATGGATCCCAAGCATTACTATCCTCGGAACCATATTTTACAGCAAAAATAAAACAAAAAGTTGTCAAGGTAGTAATTAAAAGCTGTCACTTTCAGTGTAATTTATTATAGTATTATTGTAGATCCATCTAAAAAAAAGCCATTGGGACCTTTTTGTTGATAATTACCAAAGGGCTTTTTTCTGCGGTTGTTTTGCATAATATATGAATTAAAAAGATTATGTAGATTGTATGTAATATAAAGTATAAATATATAACGTCCAATAAATTATGTGCATTCCCACTTCTGTCCTTGAATATTTTTTTCTATTAGTCTTATTTAATTCATCATGTTCATAAGGTCTCTTTTAATGTAAAATTACATCTATCTGAAAGTGCAGCCTCTTTCATAACTTTCTGCTATCAAGACATAATTATGAATCTTAATTTTGTATGACAGATAAAACATACAGTAATATATAGAGTACCATATTTTGATTTGCCAGTTTAATGAAGCTTCTTCAAGGTGATCACCAAGGGTCTAGACTTATTTTAGTGGGTTTAGTTGAGACAATCTGCCCAAGGTTTGGGTTGATGGCGAACCAATGTTTTAGCAAAGTTCGACCTGAAACAGGTTTCGGTTTGCTCAACCCTACAAAGAATATTAGGATATTACATTCACGTATGACAGATTTGTTGCAGAAATGACCATGAATGTTCCAGATCTTTGAACAAGTTTTGAAAATATCCATGCACAACTGCAGGAACAACCCCATTCTGATAAATGGAACTGATCTTCAGCTGCTAAGATTTCTGTATCAAATCTGCCAGATATGAACATATCCTAAGGGAATTGAGAAATCTGCTCTAAATTGGATTGTTGAGAGTTTTCACTGTATTTATTTACCAAATAGACGACAAAGGCAACTCTTAAGACCTTGACCACTTCTATAGAAAGACTGAACTCATGACAGTTCAAGAAGAAGTCACAGTTGTAGTTCATCTTTCTATAGAGGGAAGGATGATTTACAATGGAGAACATTCAAAATGGTTTCCACTTTTCCTAGAAGATGGTGTCTCAGCACATCTATAGTTCTAACTAACTGTATAACTCCAAAAGCCGGAAACAACCCTTATATCTTACCCAGTGCTCTACAGACCTTTTTCAGCATTGTTTACAGTAGTTTCCTAATTTTTATCACCATAAGAAGCTGACTGTGGCTTAAATAGAAAAATGTTAAAGCTATATCTAGCTTAACTATTCTTTTGTACAGTTAGTTGGTCTATGACACATTTCCATATATTTGTCTTACTAGAATAACATTACAATGAAATTCAAACAAAGTGGTAAAAAAGTAGAACACAGGTATGTTTTTAAGCCACAGATACCTGACAATTTCTTAGTCATTCTTTAGGCTATGGATAATTGATGATGGATGTGGCAAATTCATGGCTAACAGTTTAATGCTAGTGTTTACCTATGGTTGAAAATGTTGCAGATGTCTTGGAAGTCTTGCAATTGTTGCACAGTTTTTCCCAGGAACTATTGATTATCTTTTTCCTGTTGCTACTCTGTGATCAAGAGCAAGCCTTAGCCATATACTGGAGAGTATTAGACTAATTATTCTAGAGCATTGGCTTGGCTGTTATTTAAAATCCTGCCCTTTGGTAGCCTTCATGCCACCAATAGCAGGATGCCAAAGATAGCACAACATAGGTACAATATGCCAGGTGAAAATATATCTAGACTAGGTCTAGTTTTTCACACAGCTTCTTCATGTTAATTCTTTTTTAATGAATAGTAACGGAGCAAAAAATATTGTGTGTGTCATTTGCTGTTTTTCCAAAAATTATTTCCTTTTTGTGAACTGTTTGTGTTCTATTTTATGAGACTAATATCGCAACTCAAATGGAACATAACCAAAAAGCACTAGGTCTTTTATAACTTATAATATGATGGATGGAGGGAGGGACGTCTAATAGGTAGAAATACTTGTTTTGTACAATGGACAATTTAAATCAATGATTTGCCTTGTGAATATTAATTAGGAGCTTCTCCTTTGTCCAGCCCTTATGTCCTCTCCATGCTCCCCGAGAACCAACTGACCTGTCATGTATGCATTATTCTTTCAAAGCCCTCACTGAAAAAGTCTAAAAGTTAGTCCACCCATAGACTAACCCAGGGAAAAAGGAATCCTGTATTACAACTTAATTAATATTTCTTGAAGGACTGGACACTAAATATGGACATCATTTAATTAAATACTCCCACTAGACTCTAACACTAATTATAATTTTATGCTGCTCTTTGACCCAGTAGTATAGCATTAGGGTAAGCATACTATAAATAACTATATGAAAAAGAACGACTTATTCATCCATTTGTTTAGCATGTACTCAGTACAAATTAATAAAGTCTGCATAGTATTGGAAATTTATTAATGACATTTCAATTGCTGAAATGCACAGGCAAAATACTTAAAATATAGTAAAACCAATACAAAAAAAACAAAAAAATTTTAAGCCAATGTGCAGATGTAGCAAATGTTAACTTGTGTTAAATGCAATTTACAATTTCAGCATACTTTATCTTAACATTTCAATGAGCTTTGTTGTGCTAAATGTCAATTTAAAGTTTCCTGCAAACGTGTATTTAATGTTTTAAGTGTTAAGTTAATGTTTGATAATGTGTTGAAATGGCAGAATAGCTTCAACTGCAATAGATCTGAAATTTAAAGGGGTTGTCCCGCAAAACAAAGTTGGGGTATACACTTCTGTATGGCCATATTAATGCACTTTGTAATGTACATTGTGCATTAATTATGAGCCATACAGAAGTTATTCACTTACCTGTTCCGTTGCTGGCGTCCCCGTCTCCATGGTGCCGTCTAATTTTCAGCGTCTAATCGCCCGATTAGACGCGCTTGCGCAGTCCGGTCTTCTCCGTGTTGAATGGGGCTGCTCGTGCTGGAGAGCTGCTCCTCGTAGCTCCGCCCCGTCACGTGTGCCGATTCCAGCCAATCAGGAGGCTGGAATCAGCAATGGACCGCACAGAAGACCTGCGGTCCACCGAGGGTGAAGATCCCAGCGGCCATCTTCGCAAGGTAAGTAAGAAGTCACCAGAGTGCGGGAATTCGGGTAAGTACTATCCGGTTTTTTTTTTCAACACATGCATCGGGTTTGTCTCGCGCCGAACGGGGGGGCTATTGAAAAAAAATAACCCGTTTCAGCGCGGGACAACCCCTTTAAATAGGTATTACAAGGCTGAATAATACACCCAACATCTCATACTACTAAAGAATCACACTTGCGTAAAAAATTAGGATTTTTTCTTTAGATTTTCTAAGCCAGCTTTGTAAAAAATGGTCAAGGACCCCAATATTAGAATCCAAAACACGTATGCAGTCATCCTTCTGTTTGTAACCCCATTGTAATATTCATTTAGTAAAGTTATTGCTTTATATGATATTCTGGCTGCTGGACAAAACCCTTTTCTCTCCATTTGGATACCACACTTAAAACAAGTGTATTTGCAGTCCTTGCACCAGGGATTATCTACAGGTGTATGTAACCTTAGTTTGTCGTGGGCTGGCTTGCTCTTTTTGTTTATGCACAAAAGTTGAGGATACAATGTAAAGTGGTTAAAACTCTGCAAATAACTGATGTTGTATGTGCCACCGCTGTCCAGCATGCATATTCTGCATATTATTGAGAACAAAAGGACAAATACCAGATAAGCATCTATGTTATAAGTACGCTATAACTAGAGATGAGCGAGCATACTCGTCCGAGCTTGATGCTCGTTCGAGTATTAGGGTGCTCGAGATGCTCGTTACTTGAGACGAGCACCACGCGGTACTCGTCTCGATTAAACGAGCACTGACCATTGAATTCAATGGAGCGGGCAATACAGCCGGCTCCATTGAAAGCAATGGGCTGCCGACGAGCACGGGATGAATTTTCGGGAAGGGCTTAAAAATATAAGCCCTTACCTGAAAATCATCCTAAGATGTGTAAAAATTTAAAAAAAAAATTTATGTCAGCATAAAGATCGTTCTCCTCTGCCACAGCTGTAACAGCTGTGGCAGAGAAGAACGATGTTAGCCCATTGAATTCAATGGAGCCGGCAATACAGCCGGCTCCATTGAAAGCAATGGGCTGCCAGCGAGCGCGGGATGAATTTTCAGGAAGGGCTTAAAAATATAAGCCCTTACCTGAAAATCATCCTTAAGGGTGCGTTCAGACAAGCGTGTTTTGGTGCGTGCATACGCACGCACAAAAGCACCCTTGTATTTACAACACTGAATTCCCTATGATGTGTGCACATGTCTGTACTTTGCAGGTGCGTGCCGGCAAAGATAGGACATGCGTGCACCATAGGGAATGCACGCATTGTTTTCAATGGAGCTGCAGCTGCTGCCGGCGGCTCCATTGAAAACAATGGCCTGCTGGCTCCCTGCATTCCTTTTCAGGGAAGGACTTTACATATAAGCCCTTCCCTGAAAAAGAAAGATTTTAGTGTAAAAAAAGAATAAAAATGCAGGCATTCTCTTCAATGGAGCCGCTGCTGCTGCCGGCGACTCCATTGAAGACAATGGTCTGCTGGCACACCTGAATTCTTTTTCAGGGAAGGGCTTTACATATAAGCCATTCCCTGGAAATGAATTAAAAGTGATTAAAAAAAAAAAATAGATACTCACCTCCCTTCAGCTGCCGGGGCACAGCCGCGTCCTCTCCTGCTGTCCCCTGCACTGTGGTGCTGAACTGCTGATCTATCACCAGCCGGGGATTTAAAATCCCCGCCTGCTGAAAGAGCTGAATGTGATTGGCTGAGGTGCTCAGCCAATCACAGGCAGCTCTCCCCGAATGAATGACAGGTGAGAGCTGCCTGTGATTGGCTGAGAACCTCAGCCAATTACATTCAGCTCTTTCAGCAGGCGGGGATTTTAAATCCCCGGCTGGTGATAGATCAGCAGTTCAGCAACACAGTGCAGGGGACAGCAGGAGAAGACGCAGCTCTGCCCCGGCAGCTGAAGGGAGGTGAGTATCTATTTTTTTAAATTTTTTTTACTATTTTAAAAGGCTTTTCAGGGAAGGGCTTATAAAGCCCTTCCCTGCAAAGCCACTAACAGCTGCCGGGGCTCAGCGGGGACTTCTGCCGCTGTCCCCGGCTCTGTAGCGCTGCTGAGCTATCCGCAGCTGGGGATTTTAAATCCCCGGCTGCTGATAGCTCAGAACTACAGAGCCTGGGACAGCGCTAGAAGTCGCGGCTGAGCCCCGGCAACTGAAAGGAGGTGAGAATTGTTTTTTTTTTTATTTTTTGCACTAATTTAAATGGCTTTTCAGGGAAGGGCTTATGAAGCCCTTCCCTGAAAAGCCATTGACAGGATGCCGGCAGCAGAATTCTCTACCGCAGCTGTCATATGTGACAGCTGCGGTTAAGAACTGAAGAATTCCTTTTGCTGCATCTGCCACAGATGTGGCAGATGTAGCAGCAGGGAATTCTTTTAACTAGCGGGGGTGAAGGATACATCTGCCGCATGTGGCAGATGTGTTCTTCATGCCCGCGGGGGTCACAGCAGCAGCAGAGAGGTACGTTTTTTAAATTCTTTTTTTGTTTTGCACTAAAATGTTTCTTTTTCAGGGAAGGGCTTATATTTTTAAGCCCTTTCCGAAAATTCATCCCGCGCTCGCCGGCAGCCCATTGCTTTCAATGGAGCCGGCCCTATTGCTGGCTCCATTGAATTCAATATGCTAACATCGTTCTTCTCTGCCACAGCTGTTACAGCTGTGGCAGAGGAGAACGATCTTAACGCTGACATAATTTTTATTTTTTTATTTTTACACATTTTAGAATGATTTTCAGGTAAGGGCTTATATTTTTAAGCCCTTCCCGAAAATTCATCCCGCGCTCGCCGGCAGCCCATTGCTTTCAATGGAGCTGGCTGTATTGCCGGCTCTATTGAATTCAATGGGCTAACATCATTCTTCTCTGCCACTGCTGTTACAGCTGTGGCAGAGGAGAACGATCTTAATGCTGACATAATTTTTTTTTTTTTTTACACATTTTAGGATGATTTTCAGGTAAGGGCTTATATTTTTAAGCCCTTCCCGAAAATTCATCCCGTGCTCGCCGGCAGCCCATTGCTTTCAATGGAGCCGGCTGTATTGCCGGCTCCATTGAATTCAATGGGCTAACATTGTTCTTCTCTGCCACAGCTGTTACAGCTGTGGCAGAGGAGAACGATCTTTATGCTGACAGTGCGGGGGGGGGGTGTCTCACTCTTGCCACTATTGTGGCTTAATAGTGAGACCTCGGAGCCCGAAATGCAGCCCTGCATGTTGCTGCTCGCCTGCCCTATCCATTTCTGTGTTTTTTACATGACTTTGTTGATTTGCTAAGATTTTCACAAATGAAAACCTTAGCGGAGCACCAGTCATATACAAAAATGCTCGAGTCGCCCATTGACTTCAATGGGGTTCGTTACTCGAAACGAACCCTCGAGCATCACTGAAAGTTCGACTCGAGTAACGAGCACCCAAGCATTTTGGTGCTCGCTCATCTCTATTTACTATATCACTGAAAAGAAAAATGTCTTACACATATAAGTAATCTTTAATATGCAATCAATAAAATGATGCCTATATTGTCAATATGTGATCAAACAGACACATATAACTGACAACATACCATGCATAGTGACAGAACAGTTAAATACACAGATTCACTTCATTTTCACATACAATAGTAATGATTTGCTGCAAATAAACAGTCTCGATGTTGACAAACAAATAAAGATGAAAGCATGAACTAGGACAACATAGAACAAACACAAACCCTAACAATGGCCTAAATCATAAGTCTTCATATAGCAGAGGAATTGTCCAGAAAAGGACGGCCCTGCCCTGGAAGCTCCTATACTGCCCTTAAAAGCCCTAATAAAGGCTAACTTAGGGAAATAATGTGAATAACGGGTAGAGTCTACGCATCGATAAACCCTAAAATGTAAAATATTGTAACTGCAGTACCATACATAGTTCTAGTGTGAATGTTCAATGTAATTCCAATTCAATGCTACTGCCCAGTGTAAATATCAAAAAAGGCTTGCCTATGTAGATAGTAGCACCAATTTGTCCCAACATGCTTCCTCAGTCACTTGGTTTATCAAGAATGACAAGCGCATTAAATGATAAGCCAAAATGAACACTGTAAATGCATAGAATGCATGAATGCGTAAATGCATGTAAAAAAAAAAATTCCACTGCATTACAGACTCACGACTCCTGGTACAGTAGCTATGCATAGCAGGATGATCACTATAAGATATTCCTGGTGTCCCTCCTGCATTGTGATATGATCAACTTTTAGTCTGTCTATTTAATCATTTACAATTTGCAAATGGACTCATACATTGGCAGACAGGGTACTTGTGGCTCTGAACTACAGCACCATAGAGTGCTTTCCAATAGGCTGCAATTAGTCTCCATTTATGCACCCAAATCTGCACCCTAATCCATTGCTGCAAATTCTGTACCAAAACACACAAATCTCATTGTAGATTTTGATGTGTCATTGCTAGTAGAATCAAACTACTTGCAATTCTGCATCAAAATCTGCTTAGAGTAGTGCGGGATTTACCATGGCTTGTGGTGCATTCTGTTGGCTAATTCGACTCATATAAAAGGTGCCACAGGCATTTTTTGCACTGTCGTATAGCACTATATTATGGGATTCCATGAAACTCTTTTTTTCTGATGGATTCATATGTATGTAAATAGAGACATAAGAATGAATAGAAAGCCCCACTAGACTTCTATGGGAGCCATAGTATGGCTCAGAACAACTTCTAGCTTGTGTGGAGCTGTAATACATCCACGTACATGATGTCTGTTGGCTTGATATTACATGCACATTACATACATACAGTGAATATAAAAAGTCTACACACCCCTACAAAAATGCCAGTTTTTTGTCACGTTAAAAAATCCAGCAGAGATCAATCATTTCAGATTTATTTCCACCGTTAATGTGACCTATAGAGATGAGCGAACGTACTGGTCCGAGCTTGATACTCGTTCGAGTATTAGCGTGTTCGAGATGCTCGTTACTCGAGACGAGTACCACGCGATGTTCGAGTTACTTTCACTTTCATCTCTGAGACGTTAGCGCGCTTTTCTGGCCAATAGAAAGACAGGGAAGGCATTACAACTTCCCCCTGCGACGTTCAAGCCCTATACCACCCCCCTGCAGTGAGTGGCTGGCGAGATCAGGTGTCACCCGAGTATATAAATCGGCCCCTCCCGCGGCTCGCCACAGATGCGTTCTGACAGAGATCAGGGAAAGTGCTGTCTTGCTGGAGTTGCTATAGGGAGAGAGTTAGGAGTATTTTAGGCTTCAAGAACCCCAACGGTCCTTCTTAGGGCCACATCTAACCGTGTGCAGTAGTGTAGAGGCTGCTTTTTGCAGTGTTGCACTTTTTTTTTTTGTATATCGGCCGTGCAGAGCATTGCGCCCTGCAGTAATTATACATAGTCCAGGGCCAGTAGTGGTGGTGAGGCAGGGACAGAAGACATATTTATTGAATATAGGCAGTGGGCCTTTCCAAAAACATTTGGGAAAAAAAATCTATTTGGGCTGCCTGTGACCGTCCTCAGTGTACTGGGTCTGTGCTGGGGGTAGTAGTCCTAATTCATACGCAGCCAGCTAAGTGTTACAGCAGGCTTGCGCAAAATTATTTCCTGGCTCTGTGTTGGCTGTTACATCACTGCTGTATTCCAGTCCACAGTGCAACAGTCTGCAGTTATTTTACATACTCCAGGGCCAGTAGTGGTGACGCAGAGAGAGAAGACATATACAGTGTATATAGGCAGTGGGCCTTTCCAAAATCATTTGGGAAAATAAATCTATTTGGGCTGCCTGTGACCGTCCTCAGTGTACTGGGTCTGTGCTGGGGGTAGTTGTCCTAATTCATACGCAGCCAGCTAAGTGTTACAGCAGGCTTGCGCAAAATTATTTCCTGGCTCTGTGTTGGCTGTTACATCACCGCTGTATTCCAGTCCGCAGTACAACAGTCTGCAGTTATTTTACATACTCCAGGGCCAGTAGTGGTGACGCAGAGAGAGAAGACATATACAGTGTATATAGGCAGTGGGCACTTCCAAAAACATTTGGGAAAAAAAATCTATTTGGGCTGCCTGTGACCGTCCTCAGTGTACTGGGTCTGTGCTGGGGGTAGTTGTCCTAATTCATACGCAGCCAGCTAAGTGTTACAGCAGGCTTGCGCAAAATTATTTCCTGGCTCTGCTGTGTGTTCCGTAAGCGAAGTCAGCCTCCAACCACAGGCCAATAAGCGGCACATTTAATTACAGCGTTCTGTTTCTGCACTACTGGTAATACAGCATGCTGAGGGGTAGGGGTAGGCCTAGAGGACGTGGACGCGGACGAGGACGCGGAGGCCCAAGTCAGGGTGTGGGCACAGGCCGAGCTCCTGATCCAGGTGTATCGCAGCCGACTGCTGCGGGATTAGGATAGAGGCACGTTTCTGGCGTCCCCACATTCATCTCACAATTAATGGGTCCACGCGGTAGACCTTTATTAGAAAATGGGCAGTGTGAGCAGGTCCTGTCGTGGATGGCAGAAAGTGCATCCAGCAATCTATCGAACACCCAGAGTTCTGCGCCGTCCACTGCTGCAACTCTGAATCCTCTGGCTGCTGCTCCTCCTTCCTCCCAGCCTCCTCACTCCATTACAATGACACATTCTGAGGAGCAGGCAGACTCCCAGGAACTGTTCCCGGGCCCCTGCCCAGAATGGGCAGCAAGGGTTCCGAATCCTCTCCCACTGGAGGAGTTTGTCGTGACCGATGCCCAACCTTTGGAAAGTTCCCGGGGTCCGGGGGATGAGGCTGGGGACTTATGGCAACTGTCTCAAGACCTTTCAGTGGGTGAGGAGGACGATGACGATGAGACACAGTTGTCTATCAGTGAGGTAGTAGTAAGGGCAGTAAGTCCGAGGGAGGAGCGCACAGAGGATTCGGAGGAAGAGCAGCAGGACGATGAGGTGACTGACCCCACCTGGTTTGCTACGCCTACTGAGGACAGGTCTTCAGAGGGGGAGGCAAGGGCAGCAGCAGGGCAGGTTGCAAGAGGCAGTGCGGTGTCCAGGGGTAGAGGCAGGGCCAGACCGAATAATCCACCTGTTCAACCGAATAATCCACTGAATAATCCACTTCAATGGGGTTCGGTACTCGAAACGAACCCTCGAGCATCGCGATAATTTCGTCCCGAGTAACGAGCACCCGAGCATTTTGGTGCTCGCTCATCTCTAGTGACCTATTAACGTACAAATCTTTTGGAAAACAAACCAAAATTATTTAGGATTAGAGATGAGCGAGCACCAAAACTGCTAAAACCAGCTTCAACAGTACTGCACACGGTCAGATGTGGCCCTAAGAAGGACCGTTGGGGTTCTTGAAGACGAAGATAACAGCCTAACACTCTCCCTATAGCAGCTACAGCAGGACGGCACTTTCCCTAATGTCTTTCAGCGTGCATCTGTGGCGAGCCGCGGCCGGCCCCAGTTTAGATACTCAGGTGTCACCTGATCTCCCCAGCCACTCACTGCAGGGGGGTGGGATAGGGCTGGAACTTCACAGGAGGAAGTTGTAATGCCTTCCCTGTGTTTCTATTGGCCAGAAAACGGCGCAAAATTTTCTGGGAAGAAAATGGAAGTGACTCGAACACCGCGTGGTGCTCGTCTCGAGTAACGAGCATCTCGAGTACCCTAATACTCGAACGAGCATCAAGCTTGGACGAGTACGCTCGCTCATCTCTATTTAGGATGGAAAAATAAAAATAACAAAACTAAAATAATGTGGTTGCATGAGTGTGAACACCTTTTTATATTCGGAGATGTGATTGTATTTGGAATTCGCCAATCACATTTAAATCCATGTTAAATAGTAGTCAGTATTCTGCTGCAATTATTTACAGTGGTTCTGATTTACCCCATATACAGTTCAGCTCTTCTAGTAGGATTTTCCTGAAATCGTCCTAGTTACATTTTTCAAGTAAAATCCACAGTCCGTAAAGTGCTTACAACACATCAAAGCGATCTGATTGTTTAAAGGTATCAGTCAGGAGGAGGCCAAAACATTTCCAAGGCATTATATATACCATGGATCACAGTGAAGATGGTCATCAAGAAGTGGATTACATTTGAAACAACGGTGACATTACCAAGAACTGGACGTCCCTCAAAAATTGATGAGAAGACCAGAAGTAAATTGGTCTGGGAGGCTGACAAAAGGCCTACAGCAACATTAAAAGTACTGGTTGTGTAGTGCATGGGACAAACATCTTCCGTATTTTTCATATGTCTGGCCTGTGGGGCGGGATGTCAAGGCGGAAGCCATTTCTAACACAGGGGAACATCCAAGTTCAGCTATATTTTGCCAAAACCTGCATCAAGTCTTCCAAAAGTATGTGGGAGAACGTGTTATGGTCTGATGAGACCAAGGTTGAACTTTTGGGCCATGATACTAAAAGGTATGTTTGACACAAAGCCAACACTGCGCATCACAAAAAGAATACCATACCCATGGTGAAATATGATGGAGGCAGTACTATGCTTTGAGGTTGGTTTCTGTTGCTAGAACTGGGACTTTATTCAAGGTGGAGGGAATTATTAACAGTTCGAAATATCAGTCAATTTTAGCACAAAACCTTCATGCCAAAAAGCTGAAGATGAAGAGGAATTTCATCATGCAGTATGACAACAACCCAAAGCATGCCTCCAAATCAACAAAAGAATGGCTTCACCAGAAGAAGATCAAAGTTTTGGAATGGCGCAGCCAGAGTCCAGACCTAAATCCAATTGAAAATCTGTCGGTTGACCTGAAGAGGGTGCTATGCATGAGATACCCTCGCATTCTGATAGATTTGGAGCACTTTTCCAAGGAAGAGTGGGCAAAGATTGCCAAGTAAAGGAGTGCTATGCTGATAGACACCAACCAAAAAAGGTGGAATGTTGTCATAATGTCAATGAGTACATCATCAGAGTATTAGTTTTAGGTTTTGTTTATTTATGCAACCACATTATTTTAGTTTTTTGTTCATTTTTTCACCATAAAAGATTTCAATTAGTTTTTCAACGGAATTGTACAGATAATGGGTCACCTTGAGGACAGATGAGCGGGTTTTTTTTGTGCGTAAAAAAAGCGGCTCTATTACAACCAATGCTTTTCAATGAAAGCATTCACATGTCTTATTTTTACAAGCGTGGAAAAAAAAAAATCGCACATGCAAAAGATAGGACATGTGAGTGTAAATGCACCCATTCACACGATTTTTCTACACCCGATGTGCAGTTTTTTCCACGAGGCTATTTATGCACGCAAAAAAACACCCATCTAACCCAGCCCGAGGGAGGAAATAAATCTGAAATGACTCCTCCTTTAAAATTTTTTTTACATGGCTAAAACCTGGCATTTTAATAGAGATGTGTAGACTTTTTATCTCCACTGTACATATTATGACATATATAGTGAGATTCACTGCTGTTTTTCTACTGCATTTTTAGGCTGCATTTCTTGTCTACCTTCTTGTTCATGCCCTGCAGTGCTGTAATGTTATGTTTCATAGAAAACCTAGGAACATTTTCTACACCTATTTGTTGTTACGTGTTTTATTTATTATTTATGGATTTAGTGGATCCACTGGACCAACCCACAAAGACTGAAGACAGTCCTGGAATGGTTGGTAGCTGACCCCTCAGATAGGCAGACTATAGACAGGCATACAGAACCAACCCAGATACAGAAGTACCAACAGAACTCAGAACACAAGAAGGGAGACTGACCCTTGGCTGCAGGGAAGATGGAAGGACCCTAACTATAAGCGGAGTGATCGCCTCGACAAAGGTGGCCCTGCACTGGAACCTAGGGCCTGAGTATCTATAAAGGGGAAATACACAGAACCAGATGGGGCTTGCACACAGACAGAACCAGATGAGGTTGGCACACAGACAAATGCAGGACATATTGGAGACAAACTGACCTGAAACTGACAGAAAATAAACATAGAAACAGATACAAATTTGCAGAAAGCCTCATACAGAACAGAAGGTCAGAAATAGACCCAGGGCAGAGAGGCAGACAGAACCCAGCGAGCGGGCAGTCAGAGCTGATGCAGACAGAATGACCAGTGAGGCAGTTTGTCAGGGAGTGACAAACAATAATTCAAAGGCAACCAGGAAGTGCATCTGCTTACCTTAAATAGGGGAGTAATGCCTAATTAACCCCACAGGTGAACTAAGAGGCAGAGACCTGGTTAACCATCTCAGCATTGGTTAACCCTCTCAGCGCTGGACAGAAGCAGAAAGAAGGGCAGAGACCTTACATTTGTTAAAAAATATATCTTAGGGCGCATTCAGACGACCGTATATCGGCCGGGTATTCACGCCGGCTGATATACGGTGTCTCTCTCTGCAGGGGGAGGAGGCTGGAAGAGCCGGGAGCAGTGCTCTGAGCTCCCGTCCCCTCTCTGCCTCCTCTCTGCCCCTCTGCACTATTTGCAATGAGAGGAGGCGGAACGGGGGCAAGGCTAAGTCCTGGGAATTATCTCCGCCCCCGTCCCGTCTTTCCTCATTAAAAATAGTACAGGGGGGTGGACAGGGGGCGGGAGCTCAGAGCACTGCTCCTGGCTCTTCCAGCCTCCTCCCCTTGCAGAGACGTCGTCTCAATGAGCCCTTAGAGTCAATGTCAGATGGACGCAAGTGATATACAGCTGCATATAAGCACACTTTACTTTAACGCGCCTTCACACGGGGGTCAAAACTGAGCGAGTTTGTGCGTTGCAAGACGCACAAATCTTGCACAAATATGAATCCCATTCTTTTGAATGGGGTCATACACATAAGCAATGTTTTCCCGCATGGCACCGTGATGCTATGTGGGAAACAAAGCGTGGCATGTTCTATCTTGAGCGTGCTCTCGCATCGCACCATTCATTCTTTTCAATGAGGCCTGCAGTAGCATCACACCATGTGCTAAGTGCATGCGCTGCAAGGTCTTTTCTTCACATGAAAACTCCTTGCATCCTCGGGGATTTCATATGGATGGAGTCATATACAAGAGTGATGCATGTCCTAGCTTTTCATGTTTCTCAGAGTGGGTCGCCCATTATTTTCAAGGGGACAGTAAAACACATTACCACAATGTACGATGTGTATGCCAAAGCGATGTGAGGTTTCCCATTGAAAACACTGGTAAACGCTTACGGATCCTCCGACTTTACTGAAGTGATGGCAGGTGTTTTTGCCATAAAAACGCCTTGCATCGCCTTGAAAACACATGGCCCAATACCGCGCTCGCTGGTGTGTAGACAGCCTAAGAAAGTTGTGCTTACCAAACAATTCACCATTGTTAGACATAAGCGTTCTAAATAGAGATGAGCGAACACCAAAATGTTCGGGTGTTCGTTATTCGGAACGAACTTCCCGGGATGCTCGAGGGTTCGTTTCGAACAACGAACCCCATTGAAGTCAATGGGCGACCAGAGCATTTTTGTATTTTGCCGATGCTCGCTAAGGTTTTCATGTGTGAAAATCTGGGCAATTCAACAAAGTGATGGGAACGACACAGAAACGGATAGGGCAGGCGAGGGGCTACATGTTGGGCTGCATCTCAAGTTCCCAGGTCCCACTATTAAGCCACAATACCGGCAAGAGTGGGCCCCCCCCCCCTCCCAACAACTTTTACTTCTGAAAAGCCCTCATTAGCATGGCATACCTTTGCTAAGCACCACACTACCTCCAACAAAGCACAATCACTGCCTGCATGACACTCCACTGACACTTCTCCTGGGTTACATGCTGCCCAACCGCCCCCCCTCCCCCCCCCCACAGCGCACACCAAAGTGTCCCTGGGCAGCCTTCAGCTGCCCTCATGCCACACCACGCTCATGTCTATTTAGAATTGCGTCTGCCATGACGAGGGACCGCAGGCACACACTGCAGAGGTTGGCACGGCTAGGCAGCGACCCTCTTTAAAAGTGGCGGAGCGATAGCCCACAATGCTGTACAGAAGCAATGAGAAATAGAATCCTGTGCCACCGCCATCAGGAGCTGCACACGTGGGCATAGCAATGGGGAACCTATGTGCCACACACTATTCATTCTGTCAAGGTGTCTGCATGCCCCAGTCAGACCGGGCTTTTTAATTCATAGACACAGGCAGGTACAACTCCCTATTGTGAAGTCCCTGTCGACCCACAGCATGGGTGGCTCCCTGGAAGCCACCGGCGGTACATAGAAATATCCCATTGCATTGCCCAACACAGCTGAGGTAGTAATGTCGTGCTTAATGCAGGTGGGCTTCGGCCCACACTGCATGCCCCAGTCTGACTGGGGTTCTTTATAAGTGTACAGATGTAGTAAAAACTCCGTGTGCACCTACAGCATGGGTGGGTGCCAGGAAGCCACCGGCGGTACATAGAAATATCCCATTGCATTGCCCAACACAGCTGAGGTAGTAATGTTGTGCTTAACCCTTTCCAATCCAATTTGTATATGGTTTTCCTAGGGGGCTTACTCTTTTTCTGCTGTTATACAACGGCGCTATATGCTGGCTAAAGCCAGTACTGCATGAGCTGACACGTAGGATAGGCTCCGACAGCAGAGAGGCTGGCAATATACAGTAAGAGAACCCCGACGGACGTCTACCAACAACGGAGCTGTACAGCCTTAAACCCTAATGTCTTCACAGGTCACACAGTGGACTGGAAAGGGTTAATGCAGGTGGGTTTCGGCCCACACTGCATGCCCCAGTCAGACTGGGGTTCTTTACAAGTGGACACATGTAGGTTAAACTCCCTGTGGACCCACTGCCTGGGTGGGTGCCAGGAAGCCACCGGCGGTACATAGAAATATCCCATTGCATTGCCCAACACAGCTGAGGTAGTAATGTCGTGCGTAATACAGGTGGGCTTCGGCCCACACTGCATGCCCCAGTCAGACGGGTTCTTTAGAAGTGTACAGATGTATTAAAAACTCAGTGTGCACCTACAGCATGGGTGGCTCCCTGGAACCCACCGGCGGTACATAAAAATATCCCATTGCATTGCCCAACACAGCTGAGGTAGTAATGTCGTGCTTAATGCAGGTGGGCTTCGGCCCACACTGCATGCCCCAGTCAGACTGGGGTTCTTTACAAGTGGACACATGTAGGTTAAACTCCCTGTGGACCCACTGCCTGGGTGGGTGCCAGGAAGCCACCGGCGGTACATAGAAATATCCCATTGCATTGCCCAACACAGCTGAGGTAGTAATGTCGTGCGTAATACAGGTGGGCTTCGGCCCACACTGCATGCCCCAGTCAGACGGGTTCTTTAGAAGTGTACAGATGTATTAAAAACTCAGTGTGCACCTACAGCATGGGTGGCTCCCTGGAACCCACCGGCGGTACATAAAAATATCCCATTGCATTGCCCAACACAGCTGAGGTAACGTCAGCTGTAATGCAGGTGGGCTAAAAATTAATTTGATTACACTGTAGGCGAGGGCCCACAAAAATTGCTGTATCAACAGTACTAATGTACATCCCAAAAATTGGCCATGGCCAGCCAAGAGGGCAGGTGAAACCCATTAATCGCTTTGGTTAATGTGGCTTAAGTGGTAACTAGGCCTGGAGGCAGCCCAGTGTAACGAAAAATTGGTTCAAGTTAAAGTTCCAATGCTTTTAAGCGCATTGAAACTTATAAAAATTGTTCTGAAAAATTATTTGAGTGAGCCTTGTGGCCCTAAGAAAAATTGCCCGTTCAGCGTGATTACGTGAGGTTTCAGGAGGAGGAGCAGGAGGAGGAGGAGGAGGAATATTAGACACAGATTGATGAAGCAGAAATGTCCCCGTTTTGGATGGTGAGAGAGAACGTAGCTTCCATCCGCGGGTGCAGCCTACGTATTGCTTACGTATCGCTGCTGTCCGCTGGTGGAGAACAGAAGTCTGGGGAAATCCAGCCTTTGTTCATCTTGATGAGTGTTAGCCTGTCGGCACTGTCGGTTGACAAGCGGCTACGCTTATCTGTGATGATTCCCCCAGCCGCACTAAACACCCTCTCCGACAAGACGCTAGCCGCAGGACAAGCAAGCACCTCCAGGGCATACAGCGCTAGTTCAGGCCACATGTCCAGCTTCGACACCCAGTAGTTGTAGGGGGCAGAGGCGTCACCAAGGATGGTCGTGCGATCCGCTACGTACTCCCTCACCATCCTTTTACAGTGCTCCCGCCGACTCAGCCGTGACTGGGGAGCGGTGACACAGTCTTGGTGGGGAGCCATAAAGCTGGCCAGGCCCTTAAAGACTGTTGCACTGCCTGGGATGTACATGCTGCTCGATCTACGCACATCCCCTGCTACCTTGCCCTCGGTACTGCGCCTTCTGCCACTAGCGCTGTCGGCTGGGAATTTTACCATCAGCTTGTCCGCAAGGGTCCTGTGGTATAGCAACACTCTCGAACCCCTTTCCTCTTCGGGAATCAGAGTGGGCAGGTTCTCCTTATACCGTGGATCGAGCAGTGTGTACACCCAGTAATCCGTCGTGGCCAGAATGCGTGCAACGCGAGGGTCACGAGAAAGGCATCCTAACATGAAGTCAGCCATGTGTGCCAGGGTACCTGTACGCAACACATGGCTGTCTTCACTAGGAAGATCACTATCAGGATCCTCCTCCTCCTCCTCCTCAGGCCATACACGCTGAAAGGATGACAGGCAATCAGCCGGTGTACCGTCAGCAGCGGGCCAAGCTGTCTCTTCCCCCTCCTCCTCATCCTCCTCATGCTCCTCCTCCTCCTCCTGTACGCGCTGAGAAATAGACAGGAGGGTGCCCTGACTATCCAGCGGCATACTGTCTTCCCCCGCCCCCGTTTCCGAGCGCAAAGCAGCTGCCTTTATGGTTTGCAGGGAATTTCTCAAGATGCATAGCAGAGGAATGGTGACGCTAATGATTGTAGCATCACCGCTCACCACCTGGGTAGACTCCTCAAAATTACCAAGGACATGGCAGATGTCTGCCAACCAGGCCCACTCTTCTGAAAGGAATTGAGGAGGCTGACTCCCACTGCGCCGCCCATGTTGGAGTTGGTATTCGACTATAGCTCTACGTTGTTCATAGAGCCTGGCCAACATGTGGAGCGTAGAGTTCCACCGTGTGGGCACGTCGCACAGCAGTCGGTGCACTGGCAGCTTAAAGTGATGTTGCAGGGTGCGCAGGGTGGCAGCGTCCGTGTGGGACTTGCGGAAATGTGCGCAGAGCCGGCGCGCCTTTACGAGCAGGTCTGACAAGCGTGGGTAGCTTTTCAGAAAGCGCTGAACCACCAAATTAAAGACGTGGGCCAGGCATGGCACGTGCGTGAGGCTGCCGAGCTGCAGAGCCGCCACCAGGTTACGCCCGTTGTCACACACGACCATGCCCGGTTGGAGGCTCAGCGGCGCAAGCCAGCGGTCGGTCTGCTCTGTCAGACCCTGCAGCAGTTCGTGGGCCGTGTGCCTCTTATCGCCTAAGCTGAGTAGTTTCAGCACGGCCTGCTGACGCTTGCCCACCGCTGTGCTGCCACACCGCGCGACACCGACTGCTGGCGACATGCTGCTGCTAACACATCTTGATTGCGAGACAGAGGAGGAGGAGGAGGAGGAGGGTGCTTTAGTGGAGGAAGCATACACCTCCGCAGATACCAGCACCGAGCTGGGGCCCGCAATTCTGGGGGTGGGTAGGACGTGAGCGGTCCCAGGCTCTGACTCTGTCCCAGCCTCCACTAAATTCACCCAATGTGCCGTCAGGGAGATGTAGTGGCCCTGCCCGCCTGTGCTTGTCCACGTGTCCGTAGTTAAGTGGACCGTGGCAGTAACCGCGTTGGTGAGGGCGCGCACAATGTTGCGGGAGACGTGGTCGTGCAGGGCTGGGACGGCACATCGGGAAAAGTAGTGGCGACTGGGAACTGAGTAGCGCGGGGCCGCCGCCTCCATGATACTTTTGAAGGACTCAGTTTCCACAACCCTATACGGCAGCATCTCAAGGCTGATGAATTTTGCTATGCGGACGGTTAACGTTTGAGCGTGCGTGTGCGTGGCGGCGTACTTGCGCTTGCGCTCGAACACTTGCGCAAGCGACGGCTGAACGGTGCGCTGAACTACACTGCTGGATGGGGCCGAGGACAGCGAAGATGAGGGTGTGGGTGCAGGCCATGAGGCGGTAGTGCCTGTGTCCTGAGAGGGGGGTTGCATCTCAGTGGCAGGTTGGGGCACAGGGGGAGAGGCAGGGGTGCAAACCGGAGGCGGTGAACGGCCTTCGTCCCACCTTGTGGGGTGCTTGGCCATCATATGTCTGCGCATGGTGGTGGTGGTGAGGCTGTTGGTGTTGGCTCCCCGGCTGAGCTTTGCGCAACAAAGGTTGCACACCACTGTTCGTCGGTCGTCAGGCGTCTCTGTGAAAAACTGCCAGACCTTAGAGCACCTTGGCCTCTGCAGGGTGGCATGGCGCGAGGGGGCGCTTTGGGAAACACTTGGTGGATTATTCGGTCTGGCCCTGCCTCTACCCCTGGCCACCACACTGCCTCTTGCAACCTGCCCTGCTGATGCCCTTGACTCCCCCTCTGAAGACCTGTCTTCCTGAGTAAGCGTTGCACACCAGGTGGGGTCAGTCACCTCATCGTCCTGCTGCTCTTCCTCCGAATCCTCTGTGCGCTGCTCCCTCGGACTTACTGCCCTTACTACTACCTCACTGCAAGACAACTGTGTCTGATCGTCATCGTCCTCCTCACCCACAGAAAGTTGTTGAGACAGTTGGCGGAAGTCCCCAGCCTCTTCCCCCGGACCCCGGGAACTTTCGAATGGTTGGGCATCAGTGACGATAAACTCCTCTGGTGGGAGAGGAACCGCTGCTGCCCAATCTAAGCAGGGGCCCGAGAACAGTTCCTGGGAGTGTTCCCGCTCCTGAGCAGGTGTTATTGTAGTGGAGTGAGGAGGCTGGGAGGAAGGAGGAGCAGCAGACAGAGGATTCAGATTGGCAGCAGTGGACGGCGCAGAACTGCGGATAGACGATAGGTTGCTCGAAGCACTTTCTGCCATCCAGGACAGGACCTGCTCACACTGCTCATTTTCTAATAACCGTCTCCTGCGTGGACCCATTAATTGGGCGATGAATGTGGGGACGCCAGAAACGTGCCTCTCTCCTAATCGCGCAGCAGTCGGCTGCGACACACCGGGATCAGGAGCTCGGGCTGTGCCCACACCCTGACTTGGCCCTCCGCGTCCTCGGCCGCGTCCACGTCCTCTAGGCCTACCCCTACCCCTCAGCATGCTGTATTACCAGTGATTTGATTTCACAGGCAGGAAATAAATTGGCGCAAGACTGCAGGCCAAATATAATTTTTGCCCTTTTTGGAAAACGAAAGGCCCCACTGCCTCTAGTGAATGAATTATCTAAGTTTAATAACTGTGCTGTGTCCCTGCTAATGTGTTACAGAACGTGAAGGTAGCAGAGTTATTATAACTCTTGGAGAGCAGGTATTTTTTTCCCAATTAAGGAAAGCAAATGGCGAAGCCAGCAGTAAAGCGTAGCTGGGTGCGTCTGATTTAGCAATGTTGTTCACGCAGCTCACACGTGTCCACCGCCCTTAGGACGGACAGAGGCTGGACAAATAGATTTGTTTTCAGTTTTTTTCCACCAAAAGGCAGCACTGCGTATATTCAATGAACATGAGAAGTTTAATAACTGTGCTGTGTCCCTGCTTATGTGTCACAGAACGTGAGGGTAGCAGAGTTATTATAACTCTTGGAGAGCAGGTATTTTTTTCCCAATTAAGGAAAGCAAATGGCGAAGCCAGCAGTAAAGCGTAGCTGGGTGCGTCTGATTTAGCAATGTTGTTCACGCAGCTCACACGTGTCCACCGCCCTTAGGACGGACAGAGGCTGGACAAATAGATTTGTTTTCAGTTTTTTTCCACCAAAAGGCAGCACTGCGTATATTCAATGAACATGAGAAGTTTAATAACTGTGCTGTGTCCCTGCTTATGTGTCACAGAACGTGAGGGTAGCAGAGTTATTATAACTCTTGGAGAGCAGGTATTTTTTTCCCAATTAAGGAAAGCAAATGGCGAAGCCAGCAGTAAAGCGTAGCTGGGTGCGTCTGATTTAGCAATGTTGTTCACGCAGCTCACACGTGTCCACCGCCCTTAGGACGGACAGAGGCTGGACAAATAGATTTGTTTTCAGTTTTTTTCCACCAAAAGGCAGCACTGCGTATATTCAATGAACATGAGAAGTTTAATAACTGTGCTGTGTCCCTGCTTATGTGTCACAGAACGTGAGGGTAGCAGAGTTATTATAACTCTTGGAGAGCAGGTATTTTTTTCCCAATTAAGGAAAGCAAATGGCGAAGCCAGCAGTAAAGCGTAGCTGGGTGCGTCTGATTTAGCAATGTTGTTCACGCAGCTCACACGTGTCCACCGCCCTTAGGACGGACAGAGGCTGGACAAATAGATTTGTTTTCAGTTTTTTTCCACCAAAAGGCAGCACTGCGTATATTCAATGAACATGAGAAGTTTAATAACTGTGCTGTGTCCCTGCTTATGTGTCACAGAACGTGAGGGTAGCAGAGTTATTATAACTCTTGGAGAGCAGGTATTTTTTTCCCAATTAAGGAAAGCAAATGGCGAAGCCAGCAGTAAAGCGTAGCTGGGTGCGTCTGATTTAGCAATGTTGTTCACGCAGCTCACACGTGTCCACCGCCCTTAGGACGGACAGAGGCTGGACAAATAGATTTGTTTTCAGTTTTTTTCCACCAAAAGGCAGCACTGCGTATATTCAATGAACATGAGAAGTTTAATAACTGTGCTGTGTCCCTGCTTATGTGTCACAGAACGTGAGGGTAGCAGAGTTATTATAACTCTTGGAGAGCAGGTATTTTTTTCCCAATTAAGGAAAGCAAATGGCGAAGCCAGCAGTAAAGCGTAGCTGGGTGCGTCTGATTTAGCAATGTTGTTCACGCAGCTCACACGTGTCCACCGCCCTTAGGACGGACAGAGGCTGGACAAATAGATTTGTTTTCAGTTTTTTTCCACCAAAAGGCAGCACTGCGTATATTCAATGAACATGAGAAGTTTAATAACTGTGCTGTGTCCCTGCTTATGTGTCACAGAACGTGAGGGTAGCAGAGTTATTATAACTCTTGGAGAGCAGGTATTTTTTTCCCAATTAAGGAAAGCAAATGGCGAAGCCAGCAGTAAAGCGTAGCTGGGTGCGTCTGATTTAGCAATGTTGTTCACGCAGCTCACACGTGTCCACCGCCCTTAGGACGGACAGAGGCTGGACAAATAGATTTGTTTTCAGTTTTTTTCCACCAAAAGGCAGCACTGCGTATATTCAATGAACATGAGAAGTTTAATAACTGTGCTGTGTCCCTGCTTATGTGTCACAGAACGTGAGGGTAGCAGAGTTATTATAACTCTTGGAGAGCAGGTATTTTTTTCCCAATTAAGGAAAGCAAATGGCGAAGCCAGCAGTAAAGCGTAGCTGGGTGCGTCTGATTTAGCAATGTTGTTCACGCAGCTCACACGTGTCCACCGCCCTTAGGACGGACAGAGGCTGGACAAATAGATTTGTTTTCAGTTTTTTTCCACCAAAAGGCAGCACTGCGTATATTCAATGAACATGAGAAGTTTAATAACTGTGCTGTGTCCCTGCTTATGTGTCACAGAACGTGAGGGTAGCAGAGTTATTATAACTCTTGGAGAGCAGGTATTTTTTTCCCAATTAAGGAAAGCAAATGGCGAAGCCAGCAGTAAAGCGTAGCTGGGTGCGTCTGATTTAGCAATGTTGTTCACGCAGCTCACACGTGTCCACCGCCCTTAGGACGGACAGAGGCTGGACAAATAGATTTGTTTTCAGTTTTTTGGCACCAAAAGGCAGCACTGCGTATATTCAATGAATAACAACTGTGTTGTCGCCCTGCCTATACAATTCTTTCCCTGCAGTATCAATGGAGGGTGCAATGGTCTGCAGAGGCGATTTTGAGAAGCAAAAAAAAATGCAGCACAGCTAACAGCAGCCTGGACAGTACTGCACACGGATAAATATGGCCCTAGAAAGGACCGTTGAGGTTCTTGAAGGCTACACTCACTCCTAACACTCTCCCTGCCTATGCAGCACTTCTGTCCCTAATGCCAGGTGCAACGGTCTGCAGAGGCGATTTTGAGAAAAAAAAATTTGCCACTGCTAACAGCAGCCAACACACAGCTATCAGTGGCCCTAATAAGGACCTTTGGGGTGTCTTGAAGCCTACACTAACTACCAATTCTTTCCCTACAGCAGCTCCGGTACAAACAGCACTGTCCCTCATCTAACTCACACCGCATCTGAGGCGAACCGCGGGAGGGGCCGACTTTTATGTTCGGGTGACACCTGATCTCGCCAGCCACTCACAGCAGGGGGGTGGTATAGGGCTTAAACGTTGCAGGGGGAAGTTGTAATGCCTTCCCTGTCTTTCAATTGGCCAGAAAAGCGCGCTAACGTCTCAGGGAAGGAAGTGAAAATAACCAGAACACCGCATGGTGTTCGTTACGAATAACGAACATCCCGAACACCCTAATATTCGCACGAATATCAAGCTCGGAAGAACACGTTCGCTCATCTCTAGTTCTAAACAAAAGTAATGCCGTTTTAGTTTTTTTTTAAATTTCCTGTGAATTAAACAATTTCTTATTTCATTTCTTCCCTTAGAACAGCTCCCCCTGCTCTTAACAAATAAGCAAACTCAATATTGTGATAAGTAAGTCTTTCAGCACAAAAATAAAAGTGCGTTTCAAAATGAACATTCTACAATAGCGCAGGGTACGGGAATAAGCTTGATTGTTGCTTACATACTAGTATATGAAGCTTTCCTGGAAAACATTGAAATGTTGTATAGAAGGAGAAAGATAAATAGAGAACTGAGCTTTTGCCAGCTACCTGTAACTCAGGTATATCTTGTATGCGCGTTTGATTGTCTATTTATTTCTCCATTGTTGGATTAGATCCGTTCTATGGTTCTTATGCAGTCTTATTGCTGTATCTTTATTATTGGGGTCTTTATACTATATTCAAGATTACAACAGTATAATAACAGTAGCAATAATAATCTTTATATATAGAAAGCCCCATAGTAGTACTCAAAAACAGAACTCAAAAACAGGGCTAATAATGCCGTCATAATAGTAGTAGTGTCAATGCTCCCAAAACATGGCCTGGAGCTCTACCTATGTAATGACCCATAGGAGGGCCACTGTGATTGACAGCCACACTACTATACTACATTAAAGAGGTTGTCCCGCGCCGAAACGGGTTTTTTTTTTCAACCCCCCCCCCCCCCCCCCGTTCGGCGGGAGACAACCCCGATGCAGGGGTTAAAAAAGAACACCGGACAGCGTTTACCTGAATCCCCGCGCTCCGGTGACTTCTTACTTACCTGCTGAAGATGGCCGCCGGGATCTTCTCCCTCGGTGGACCGCAGGGCTTCTGTGCAGTCCATTGCCGATTCCAGCCTCCTGATTGGCTGGAATTGGCACGTGACGGGGCAGAGCTACACTGAGCCGCGGCATCCTGCACGAGCGGCCCCATTAAGAAAAGAAGAAGACCCGGACTGCGCAAGCGTGTCTAATTTGGCCATTAGACGCCGAAAATTAGGCGGGCTCTATGGAAACGAGGACGCTAGCAACGGAGCAGGTAAGTGAAAAACTTCTTATAACTTCTGTATGGCTCATAATTAATGCACAATGTACATTACAAAGTGCATTAATATGGCCATACAGAAGTGTATAGACCCACTTGCTGCCGCGGGACAACCCCTTTAACAACTGGGTTTGGAGGAAACTGATTGCAATGTTGTGAAATGCCTGGGCTGATAGTTCAAGGGCTCATTCACATGAGGGTATGTGTTTTTCTGGACGCCTGCACAAGCATAAAATCCCATTAATGAAGAACATCAACAATTGAGTCCCAAGTTTAATTAGTGTTTTCTCGTCCATTCACATGGATGTATCACGGGAAAAATACACTACAGCGCAGAATTCCTTTGGTCTCCAAAAATCCTCAGATTGACCTCTAATAGCTTAAATAGAGAAAGCTGTCTTCTTTTTTGAGCGTCGGACGCAGGTAAACTTCATCCACTCCATTTTTTTCCTCATCTCCCATAGGAGTCTATGGGAGCTTCCAGCATTTTTCGGCAATAGATAGGCCAAGACAACCGCCAATGTACTCTTTTTTGTGACAGCGCAATTTTTTTCACGTGTCCGAAAATTGCTCATTTAAATAAATGCATTAGAATCCAATGCTTCACATGGTCACGTTTTGGCTGATGTATTTACATGGCTAAATAGCTGCGTAAAAACTCTTGTGAGAATGAGGCCCAATACTGACAGTTATTGCCTAACAAAGCCCCTTAGAGATGTCCAGCAATAATGTCGGTAAAGGCAAACCTTTGACTGTAATGGGTGTCTGTGTATTTTATATGCACCGAAAATAATGTCATGTAAAAAAAATATATAATGTTACATTATAGTTAAAAATACATACATTTAAAAGTAAAAGTCCCCTAACAGGACCTTCAAAAAATGTTAGAAGCAAACATTTAAATGTAACATGCATACAACAGCATCACAAAAGAAAAAAAAGCACCCATTATTTAAAAAAATATATATTTTTTTTAAATAAAAGCCATATACTGTAACCATAAAAGAATGAACTTATTGAATATCTCTACAGCTCAAAAACAACTCTTGCAAGTTGTGTCATTTAATGTAAGCACTGCGAAGTAAAAAAGTTATAATGACAACATTTTTAGGCGGCATTGCCTGTCTAGCATCTTGTTCATGCCCTGCAGTACTGCAATGTTATGCTTCGTAGATATAATCATAGGAATATTTTCTACACCTGTTTGTTAAAAAATGTACCTTAGAGTCAATGTCAGACGCATGCAAGTGTATATATATGTCCGAAGATTTCCCTAGTATAAATGCTGGATCGGAAATAAGAACACAGTTCCCGTTTTTAAGAATTAACTACTATTCAAAGATAATATAAATAAAGTGTTAACTTATGTATAAACTCCAAAATACTGCCTAAAAAACCCTACTACTCGCCATACAGAAATAGGCCCTCAGATAGTTAAAAAAAATAAAAAAAGTAAAAAGTATTTGCTAGTAGAAAGAACCAGAATAAAAGTTAAGAAACTGTTCTTTTGCCCTGTTGGCGCACGCGGACATCATGAAAGAAGGTCCCCCATTTAGGACCCCTCTATAATGCAGAATGGTAAAAGCTAAAAGTCACGAAGAGAGAAATTTTTAGACATGGCTTCTCTGGCAATAACAGTTGATCACTGTTGGGTAAGAAAATAACACCTACGTGAGACAACGATCCATTCAAGGCTAAAAGGACTTTGTTCTTAAATGATTCAAATTTACCAACTGTAAAGGCCTGCCCACATTGTAAATGTATGTACATTAGGGTGGCCCTTACTTTTCAACTTTCTTAAAGTTTAGCTCCCACCCCCCATCTCGTTCCAATAAAAAAAAAACGTTCTGTGCAAAATTTTAGCTTTATCGGAGAACTGCGAGGCGACCCTCATCGACCATGAAGTTTTGAAATTTTCGCCTGGAAATTCACTTTTTCAGATAAATCGTTTTAGTTATTTTATTTATAATCACGAAGTTCTAAGCACTAGTAATGAAAATTAATCTAAGTTTTCATTAATTTAATTAGCACTGCTATTGTTAAGTTAAGGCGGTGCTATAATTGAGTTAACATACAATTATGTTATGTGATTAACACAATAACATTGTATGCAGTGCTCTTCCTGTGTCCTTATTAACGGGGTGGGGAGGGTAGGGGGGGGGGCATTACTTTTAACATGGTTCCCTATGTAAAACACTGTGCACCTTTGGTATGCATTATACATAGGGAATGTTATCTGGCCTTATCACTGCACTTAATCAGGTGAAGCTCATTAAGTGCAGTGAATTATTCATGAGGTGGGAGGGGTGGCGCTGTCCAACATTTTGTTTTACAGATCATTGCAGGAGACCTTAAAAAAATACCCAACTACTACTAAATCCTTTCTTAGGAAAAAATAATGTTCAATGTTTTTTTTTAATGGTTTCTATTAAACAGGTATGTTGCATCTTCACCATTAAATATCTTTGCCAGAAAAGCACAGGTATTAGTCTTTGCCAAAAAGAGGAATAATTCATTCAATTCTATTTACCTATTTTGAGCAAAACATTTTTTTTAAAACATGTTTTTAAACAATTGCTGGGGTTGCCTGGATGTGTCTACATAAATTTCTCTAAAGGCCCATTTACACGGCCCGATGATTGCTCAAAGATTGCTCAAACTTCAGTTTGAGTGACAGCTTTGAGCGATCATTTTGCATAAACTATTAAGTAGCTACTCAGCTATCTAAGAGCAATTATGTGTGTAAATGAAGCCTTAGCTGAAAGCAGTTAATAGCTGGAGGTTATCTGCTTTCAGTTCCTTTGTTCTCCAGGGGGAAACAATGCTATCAGGGATCCCCCGTGGAGAACTCCTGATAAAGCTGAATGACGATTTTTAGGTTGGACTGAATTTAACGATCAGCTAGCAGTGCACGGTCGGCATGTGTTCAGAAGCAACGATTATCTCTCAAGCAATCGCTTTTAGCGATTTTTGAGTGATCATCTCTCCGTGTAAATGGACCTTAAGGCCTCCTGTCCACGGGCGATTGCTCATTGCATTATCCACGGCGATAATCCACATGAAACATGTTCCATAGGATAATTATGCAAAACACAGCCCGATGTACACAAGCAGAAATCCATTGCGTTTTTTTATGCTCGTGTAATAAAAAATGTGGCATGCCATGATTTGCCGCAAACCTACGCGTTGATGATCCTGTTAAAAAGCTTCAACATGATAAATTGCAATCACTTAAAAAATGTTTCCGCTTCGGAAATCCACTTGCATTAAAACGCAAAGCCTGCGGACAGTCGACCTAAGAAGAAAAAAGAAAAAGGTTGATAAAGTGAAGAGTATACAGCTTTTGAATGGAACTAATCATTGTGTAATGCATATACTATATTCCAAGTTCAAGGCATTTGAGGGTGCCTAGCAGTTGTCCGATTGAGCTGAAGTTTTGCACAGCCCAGTTTTTTGGTGATTGGAACAGGATTAGAGGGTGGGAGCAGCAAAAGTTTAACTTTCGGAAAATTACCTATAGCTAAGGGCAACCCTAATGTACGTAGACCATGTGTGCTGTATGGTGGTACACAAAGTCAGTATGATAGACTCCAGATGTTGTCATATTGTGCCTTCAGTACGATTTAGCACCTATGGACACTGTTTTATGGGTCTATACAATGCAGAATTGTAATACCATTCTGAACATGAGCCCCTTCTCATATAACTCAAACATAGACTCAATAAGAAACAATAAGGTTGGAGTGACATGTATGCTATTTGGCTATGTAGGGTTCTTTTTGTTTATTTTTTACATATTTCTTTTGTCACTCCTTTACAATTGTCTTTAAAAATATTCTTTGAGTTTTAGGTAGATTTTGAATAAAAATATTCTTTTTACATGTTAAACTAAGAGATAATTTGGAAAGCAAGATGTCTTGTCATAGAAGAAACTGTGTACAACCAATTGGATTTTTTGTAACTTTTAAATCAAATTCTCTAAAAAATGTATTACTTGGTTTGTGGACATTTAGAGAATTTATATGTTGTACCTCATTGATAAATTTTGAGTATATCCTTCATTTAATTTACATTTCCAGTAGACATGCCATTTGTCAAAGAAGACACTTCTGAATTCGTCTGTGATTGCAATAGTGCATACAATGTTATAGCCATTTGTCAAAAAATCTTATGAGCATCGATACTTAGCATGAGTACCCACATATATATGTTTTACAGAGAGGTCGCATTATGTAAATAAAGCATGATTAACGGTGTTTTGGTTACTGGTGGGGCTTTTATTGCAGACTACCAGTCTAAGCAATGGTTACAAATGTAAGGTACCCAGAACGCAAATAGTTAAATGGTCAATTTAATGAGGTGTTAACCTGACTAAATAAAAAATTTGCACGATTTTTCATTTTTTAATAGAAACATTCTTAGATTGCTTCCTTTTTTGGCTCAGGATCAGAATATTGATTTGAGACCACAGAGGCAAATTATAGCTGAAGCATATTCATTCATTGCAGAACATTCATGCTAGCATTATAATTAACAAATGAAGACTTTAGTTTCACCTATGGATTTTTGTTTGTACCTTTTCCTGGTGCTTCTACACAAGTGATCATTTTTTACACGCTGTAGCATTTTTTAGGTGTGGCCACATATTTCTAATTTTTCCATTTTTCAAAAAAATGTGTATAACTGGTTTCACAAATAAATAATCTGTAAAACATTTTTTGGTGTTTTTTGGCATTCCGTCCAAATGTTTGCTGTAGGTACCAGTAGTAAAACATGAAACACCCCGCAAACATTAAGTTTTTTGTAGTGGTGTTTTTATCACTTTTGCTGCATTTTTTGGAACCATGGCATGTTTTGCAAATTACAGTATGCTTCGCTTTTGGCATTTTTTTCATAGGCTTCTCTGTAAGAGAAAAAAAAGAGAGAATGCACATGTGTGACTAACAAACGTCGGGCATTGTACAGCAACAAAATGCTGGCATCATCCAAAAAACACCAGAAAAAAAGACTATGGGAAAGATTTACTAAAGGGGTTATCTGGCGATTTAAATTTCTTACCGGAACACTCAGAGGCGGATCCACTACTTCTGGTTGAGTTGTGACAAGAGTTCAGGTGGTATCGCAACCTCCATTGTCGGTGACGGGAGAGTGACGGGCTGATGCAGTGATAGAAAGAGGTTCTTACCTAATTATGTAAGGAGGTAACAGCCCGTCACTGTCCTATGCCGTCAGTGACAATGGAGGCTGTGATACCATATGATTAGAGATGAGCGAACGTGTTCTTCCGAGCTTGATATTCGTGCGAATATTAGGGTGTTCGGGATGTTCGTTATTCGTAACGAACACCATGCGGTGTTCTGGTTACTTTCACTTCCTTCCCTGAGACGTTTGCGCGCTTTTCTGGCCAATTGAAAGACAGGGAAGGCATTACAACTTCCCCCTGTGACGTTCAAGCCCTATACCACCCCCCTGCTGTGAGTGGCTGGGAAGATCAGGTGTCACCCGAACATAAAAGTCGGCCCCTCCCGCGGTTCGCCTCAGATGCCGTGTGAGTTAGATGAGGGACAGTGCTGTTTGTACCGGAGCTGCTGTAGGGAAAGAATTGGTAGTTAGTGTAGGCTTCAAGACCCCCCAAAGGTCCTTATTAGGGCCACTGATAGCTGTGTGTTGGCTGCTGTTAGCAGTGGCAAATTTTTTTTTTCTCAAAATCGGCTCTGCAGAGCGTTGCACCCGGCATTAGGGACAGAAGTGCTGCATAGGCAGGGAGAGTGTTAGGAGTGAGTGTAGCCTTCAAGAACCTCAACGGTCCTTTCTAGGGCCATATTTAACCGTGTGCAGTACTGTCCAGGCTGCTGTTAGCTGTGCTGCATTTTTTTTTGCTTCTCAAAATCGCCTCTGCAGAGCATTGCACCCTCCATTGATACTGCAGGGAAAGAATTGTGTAGGCAGGGCCACAACACAGTTATTATTCATTGAATATACGCAGTGCTGCCTTTTGGTGCCAAAAAACGGAAAATAATTCTATTTGTCCTGCCTCTGTCCGTCCTAACGCCGGTGGACACGTGTCGGCTGCGTGTGCAACCTGTAAAAATCAGACGCACCCAGCTACGTTTTACTCCTGGCTTTGCCATTTGCTTTCCTTAATTGGGAAAAAAAATACCTGCTCTGCCACAGTTAATAACTCTGCTACCCTCACGTTCTGTGACACATTAGCAGGAAAACAGCACAGTTATTAAACTTCTCATGTTCATAGAATATACGCAGTGCTGCCTTTTGGTGCCAAAAAACGGAAAATAATTCTATTTGTCCTGCCTCTGTCCGTCCTAACGCCGGTGGACACGTGTCGGCTGCGTGTGCAACCTGTAAAAATCAGACGCACCCAGCTACGTTTTACTCCTGGCTTTGCCATTTGCTTTCCTTAATTGGGAAAAAAAATACCTGCTCTGCCACAGTTAATAACTCTGCTACCCTCACGTTCTGTGACACATTAGCAGGAAAACAGCACAGTTATTAAACTTAGATTATACATTCACTAGAGGCAGTGGGGCCTTTCGTTTTCAAAAAAGGGAAAAAAGTTATATTTGGCCTGCAGTCTTGCGCCAATTTATTAGCTGCCTGTGAAATCAAATCACTGGTAATACAGCATGCTGAGGGGTAGGGGTAGGCCTAGAGGACGTGGACGCGGCCGAGGACGCGGAGGGCCAAGTCAGGGTGTGGGCACAGGCCGAGCTCCTGATCCAGGTGTGTCGCAGCCGACTGCTGCGCGATTAGGAGAGAGGCACGTTTCTGGTGTCCCCACATTCATCGCCCAATTAATGGGTCCACGCGGGAGACGGTTATTAGAAAATGAGCAGTGTGAGCAGGTCCTGTCCTGGATGGCAGAAAGTGCTTCGAGCAACCTATCGTCTACCCGCAGTTCTGCGCCGTCCACTGCTGCAAATCCGAATCCTCTGTCTGCTGCTCCTCCTTCCTCCCAGCCTCCTCACTCCACTACAATGACACCTGCTCAGGAGCGGGAACACTCCCAGGAACTGTTCTCGGGCCCCTGCTTAGATTGGGCAGCAGCGGTTCCTCTCCCACCAGAGGAGTTTATCGTCACTGATGCCCAACCATTCGAAAGTTCCCGGGGTCCGGGGGAAGAGGCTGGGGACTTCCGCCAACTGTCTCAACAACTTTCTGTGGGTGAGGAGGACGATGACGATCAGACACAGTTGTCTTGCAGTGAGGTAGTAGTAAGGGCAGTAAGTCCGAGGGAGCAGCGCACAGAGGATTCGGAGGAAGAGCAGCAGGACGATGAGGTGACTGACCCCACCTGGTGTGCAACGCTTACTCAGGAGGACAGGTCTTCAGAGGGGGAGTCAAGGGCATCAGCAGGGCAGGTTGCAAGAGGCAGTGCGGTGGCCAGGGGTAGAGGCAGGGCCAGACCGAATAATCCACCAAGTGTTTCCCAAAGCGCCCCCTCGCGCCATGCCACCCTGCAGAGGCCGAGGTGCTCTAAGGTCTGGCAGTTTTTCACAGAGACGCCTGACGACCGACGAACAGTGGTGTGCAACCTTTGTTGCGCAAAGCTCAGCCGGGGAGCCAACACCAACAGCCTCACCACCACCACCATGCGCAGACATATGATGGCCAAGCACCCCACAAGGTGGGACGAAGGCCGTTCAGCGCCTCCGGTTTGCACCCCTGCCTCTCCCCCTGTGCCCCAACCTGCCACTGAGATGCAACCCCCCTCTCAGGACACAGGCACTACCGCCTCATGGCCTGCACCCACACCCTCATCTCCGCTGTCCTCGGCCCCATCCAGCAGTGTAGTTCAGCGCACCGTCCAGCCGTCGCTTGCGCAAGTGTTCGAGCGCAAGCGCAAGTACGCCGCCACGCACCCGCACGCTCAAACGTTAACCGTCCGCATCGCAAAATTCATCAGCCTTGAGATGCTGCCGTATAGGGTTGTGGAAACGGAGTCCTTCGAAAGTATCATGGAGGCGGCGGCCCCGCGCTACTCAGTTCCCAGTCGCCACTACTTTTCCCGATGCGCCGTCCCAGCCCTGCACGACCACGTCTCCCGCAACATTGTACGCGCCCTCACCAACGCGGTTACTGCCACGGTCCACTTAACTACGGACACGTGGACAAGCACAGGCGGGCAGGGCCACTACATCTCCCTGACGGCACATTGGGTGAATTTAGTGGAGGCTGGGACAGAGTCAGAGCCTGGGACCGCTCACGTCCTACCCACCCCCAGAATTGCGGGCCCCAGCTCGGTGCTGGTATCTGCGGAGGTGTATGCTTCCTCCACTAAAGCACCCTCCTCCTCCTCCTCCTCTGTCTCGCAATCAAGATGTGTTAGCAGCAGCATGTCGCCAGCAGTCGGTGTCGCGCGGTGTGGCAGCACAGCGGTGGGCAAGCGTCAGCAGGCCGTGCTGAAACTACTCAGCTTAGGCGATAAGAGGCACACGGCCCACGAACTGCTGCAGGGTCTGACACAGCAGACCGACCGCTGGCTTGCGCCGCTGAGCCTCCAACCGGGCATGGTCGTGTGTGACAACGGCCGTAACCTGGTGGCGGCTCTGCAGCTCGGCAGCCTCACGCACGTGCCATGCCTGGCCCACGTCTTTAATTTGGTGGTTCAGCGCTTTCTGAAAAGCTACCCACGCTTGTCAGACCTGCTCGTAAAGGCGCGCCGGCTCTGCGCACATTTCCGCAAGTCCCACACGGACGCTGCCACCCTGCGCACCCTGCAACATCACTTTAAGCTGCCAGTGCACCGACTGCTGTGCGACGTGCCCACACGGTGGAACTCTACGCTCCACATGTTGGCCAGGCTCTATGAACAACGTAGAGCTATAGTCGAATACCAACTCCAACATGGGCGGCGCAGTGGGAGTCAGCCTCCTCAATTCCTTTCAGAAGAGTGGGCCTGGTTGGCAGACATCTGCCATGTCCTTGGTAATTTTGAGGAGTCTACCCAGGTGGTGAGCGGCGATGCTACAATCATTAGCGTCACCATTCCTCTGCTATGCATCTTGAGAAATTCCCTGCAAACCATAAAGGCAGCTGCTTTGCGCTCGGAAACGGGGGCGGGGGAAGACAGTATGCCGCTGGATAGTCAGGGCACCCTCCTGTCTATTTCTCAGCGCGTACAGGAGGAGGAGGAGGAGCATGAGGAGGATGAGGAGGAGGAGGGGGAAGAGACAGCTTGGCCCGCTGCTGACGGTACACCGGCTGATTGCCTGTCATCCTTTCAGCGTGTATGGCCTGAGGAGGAGGAGGAGGAGGAGGAGGAGGATCCTGAAAGTGATCTTCCTAGTGAGGACAGCCATGTGTTGCGTACAGGTACCCTGGCACACATGGCTGACTTCATGTTAGGATGCCTTTCTCGTGACCCTCGCGTTGCACGCATTCTGGCCACGACGGATTACTGGGTTTACACACTGCTCGATCCACGGTATAAGGAGAACCTGCCCACTCTGATTCCCGAAGAGGAAAGGGGTTCGAGAGTGTTGCTATACCACAGGACCCTTGCGGACAAGCTGATGGTAAAATTCCCAGCCGACAGCGCTAGTGGCAGAAGGCGCAGTACCGAGGGCAAGGTAGCAGGGGATGTGCGTAGATCGAGCAGCATGTACATCCCAGGCAGTGCAACAGTCTTTAAGGGCCTGGCCAGCTTTATGGCTCCCCACCAAGACTGTGTCACCGCTCCCCAGTCACGGCTGAGTCGGCGGGAGCACTGTAAAAGGATGGTGAGGGAGTACGTAGCGGATCGCACGACCATCCTTGGTGACGCCTCTGCCCGCTACAACTACTGGGTGTCGAAGCTGGACACGTGGCCTGAACTAGCGCTGTATGCCCTGGAGGTGCTTGCTTGTCCTGCGGCTAGCGTCTTGTCGGAAAGGGTGTTTAGTGCGGCTGGGGGAATCATCACAGATAAGCGTAGCCGCTTGTCAACCGACAGTGCCGACAGGCTAACACTCATCAAGATGAACAAAGCCTGGATTTCCCCAGACTTCTGTTCTCCACCAGCGGACAGCAGCGATACGTAAGCAATACGTAGGCTGCACCCGCGGATGGAAGCTACGTTCTCTCTCACCATCCAAAACGGGGACATTTCTGCTTCATCAATCTGTGTCTAATATTCCTCCTCCTCCTCCTGCTCCTCCTCCTGAAACCTCACGTAATCACGCTGAACGGGCAATTTTTCTTAGGGCCACAAGGCTCACTCAAATAATTTTTCTGAACAATTTTTATAAGTTTCAATGCGCTTAAAAGCGTTGGAACTTTAACTTAAACCAATTTTTCGTTACACTGGGCTGCCTCCAGGCCTAGTTACCACTTAAGCCACATTAACCAAAGCGATTAATGGGTTTCACCTGCCCTCTTGGCTGGCCATGGCCAATTTTTGGGATGTACATTAGTACTGTTGATACAGCAATTTTTGTGGGCCCTCGCCTACAGTGTAATCAAATTAATTTTTAGCCCACCTGCATTACAGCTGACGTTACCTCAGCTGTGTTGGGCAATGCAATGGGATATTATTGTGTACCGCCGGTGGCTTCCTGGCACCCACCCAGGCAGTGGGTCCACAGGGAGTGTAACCTACATGTGTCCACTTGTAAAGAACCCCGGTCAGACTGGGGCATGCAGTGTGGGCCGAAGCCCACCTGTATTACGCACGACATTACTACCTCAGCTGTGTTGGGCAATGCAATGGGATATTTTTGTGTACCGCCGGTGGGTTCCAGGGAGCCACCCATGCTGTAGGTGCACACGGAGTTTTTAATACATCTGTACACTTGTAAAGAACCCCAGTCTGACTGGGGCATGCAGTGTGGGCCGAAGCCCACCTGTATTACGCACGACATTACTACCTCAGCTGTGTTGGGCAATGCAATGGGATATTTCTATGTACCGCCGGTGGCTTCCTGGCACCCACCCAGGCAGTGGGTCCACAGGGAATTATAAATGCATCTGTTTCCACTTATAAAGAACCCCAGTCTGACTGGGGCATGCAGTGTGGGCCGAAGCCCACCTGCATTATGCACGACATTACTACCTCAGCTGTGTTGGGCAATGCAATGGGATATTTTTGTGTACCGCCGGTGGGTTCCAGGGAGCCACCCATGCTGTAGGTGCACACGGAGTTTTTAATACATCTGTACACTTCTAAAGAACCCCAGTCTTACTGGGGCATGCAGTGTGGGCCGAAGCCCACCTGTATTACGCACGACATTACTACCTCAGCTGTGTTGGGCAATGCAATGGGATATTTCTATGTACCGCCGGTGGCTTCCTGGCACCCACCCAGGCAGTGGGTCCACAGGGAGTTTAACCTACATGTGTCCACTTCTAAAGAACCCCAGTCTGACTGGGGCATGCAGTGTGGGCCGAAGCCCACCTGCATTATGCACGACATTACTACCTCAGCTGTGTTGGGCAATGCAATGGGATATTTTTGTGTACCGCCGGTGGGTTCCAGGGAGCCACCCATGCTGTAGGTGCACACGGGGTTTTTAATACATCTGTACACTTCTAAAGAACCCCAGTCTGACTGGGGCATGCAGTGCGGGCCGAAGCCCACCTGCATTATGCACGACATTACTACCTCAGCTGTGTTGGGCAATGCAATGGGATATTTCTATGTACCGCCGGTGGCTTCCTGGCACCCACCCATGCTGTCGGTCCACAGGGACTTCACAATAGGGAGTTGTACCTGCCTGTGTCTATGAATTAAAAAGCCCGGTCTAACTGGGGCATGCAGACACCTTGACAGAATGAATAGTGTGTGGCACATAGGTTCCCCATTGCTATGCCTACGTGTGCAGCTCCTGACGGAGGTGGCACAGGATTGGAGTTCTCATTGCTTCTGTACAGCATTGTGGGCTATCGCCCCGCCCCTTTTAAAGAGGGTCGCTGCCTAGCCGTGCCAACCCTCTGCAGTGTGTGCCTGCGGTTCCTCCTCATGGCAGACGCACTTCTAAATAGACATGAGTGTGGCGTGGCATGAGGGCAGCTGAAGGCTGCGCAGGGACACTTTGGTGTGCGCTGTGGGGGGGAGGGGGGGGGGCGGTTGGTCAGCACCCGAACATTTTGGTGTTCGCTCATCTCTATATATGATCTTTTGCTGGAATGCAACTGGAAGTAGCGGGTCCAACTTTGCCGATTTCAGTAAGAAATTTAAATATCCGGATAACCTTTAAGACCAGCGATACAAATGCCAGTCGTAATATAATTCCCACTAGAGTACAATGCACCTAATGTATGAACAGGCGCATAGTGTGCCTGAGGCCTAAGCCTGGATTCAAGCACAGATTACTGTATTGTTTCTAATAGTGTTTCCTTTGGAGTTTTTAGTCAAAATTGCTGCAGGCAGATGTTACTTTAATGTCTTTAGAATATTATAAAAAATTCTACATGTTTTTGGCATTTTGGGGATTTGCATCGCTTTTTTCAAAAGGCAGAATTACTCTGGATTTGATGTTTTTCTCTAGCATTTTTTCATAGACTTATCTATAAGTCTTGAAAAAGAATGGAAAACACATATTCTATAATGCCGCTGTCAGATGAGCCATTCATTTTGCACATATATAGGCACGTGAAAAAATTGGCTTTATTAGAACCAATGCTTCCGAATGAAACTGGTCACATGTCTGTTTTTTTGGCACAAAAAAATTGCACCTGCAAAAGATAGGACAGCATTTAAAAATCAGAGCTTTCCTCCTCATTGAACACATAGGGAGAGGATCGCGCTCCTCTGTCACAGTGTTCAGTGATGAGGGGACTCCCTGCGGGGATGAAGGAATCCCCTGCCACAGCTGTCACATCATTGATCGTCTCCCATTGAACGGAATGGGATGATTGCATTAAAAGTTATTTTTTTAATTAGTATAGTTACACTAAAATAATATATGGGAATGAGTTCCTAATAGAGATGAGCGAGCGTACTCGGATAAGCACTACTCGCTTGAGTAATTGGCTTTATCCGAGTATCGCTGTGCTCGGGTCTAAAGATTCTGGTGCCGGCACGGAGCGGGGAGCTGCAGGGGAGAGCGGGGAGGAACGGAGGGGAGATCTTTCTCTCCTTCTCTCCCGCCCGCTCTCCCCTGCTCCCCGCTGCGACTCACCTGTCAGCCGCAGCGGCACCCGAATCTTTAGACCCGAGCACAGCGGTACTCGGATAAAGCCAATTACTCGAGCGAGTAGTGCTTATCCGAGTACGCTCGCTCATCTCTAGTTCCTAATTTTGTTTTGGACGTTTTGATATATAATATGTATGGTTGTGGTTTACAGGGCACATTTACAGGTTATGTGACTGCCGGCTCGCGTAGTGGAAGAAACACTTCCACTTTCACTCATTAGTACATAGCGCTCATTGAGCGCTGTGTACTAAAGAAAGGAAGAGGCAAAAGGGGTTAAAAACCACTCCTCCTACTTTGGTTTATCAGCTGTGACTAAGAGCTGACAAAGCAACCTGCTTCTGATTGATTGCAGAAGCAGGGGCTTTAATCCCCTGCTGTATTTTTACTATTGGCTGGGATTAACGCCCAGGACAAAGCACTGTAAATTTACTGTGCTTGGTCCTTAATGGCTTAAGATAATCATTTATGAAGATTAGTGCATAAATTCTATTTAAGAACAAACTCAGTAGCATACATGGAAATAGTAAATTATTTAAAAGGAGTGTGACAATGCCCGTGTGTCATGTATCTATGTCATTTATTATGTTTTCTAATTAAGGGTTGGTGCATTCACAAAGTCTTTTATGACCATTCTGACTGAGGTTTTCCTAATCTACTCTTATGGATCTGGTCCAATTTTTGGCAAGAAATATATGTATCTAATACAGATAAAAAAAAAATGGTTTTATAAGTATGTTGTTAATTTTGTGTATTTTATAAATATATGTCAGTTTGTGCATTATTTGATGCATATGGTCATTAATAAAGGGTGTGTTCACACTTGGTAGATTTGCTGTAGATTTTTCACAACAGAAAGAATCTGCAGCAAGTCTTCACAAGTCTACTGCAAATCTGCAACCAAAATCTGTGTCAAAATCTGCACCAATCCACAGCAAGTCCTCCCCATGTGAACGGTGCTTTCAACAGTGATGGAACATTTTGAAATATGCCGTCCAGGAATTCTGCACCAAAATCCACACATCTAAATTTCCATTTTGACACAGAATTGCCGGCAGAATTAGGCCATTTTCAATTCTGGCATCAAGATCTGCACTTTAGCTGAAGATTCCACAAGAGGGCATTTTCTATCCCCTGTTAAAGCCCCCTAACAGGGTTGATATTTAAGTAGCCACATTCAATTGTATGATTTATTTTAGATAGATATTAAAATTCTAAATGATGTCTGTAATAATGAAATTTGTGCATTTTACTCCAGACTGAACGTAAAAAATTTAAATGGACAGAACACAGCAAAAAAAGTAAAAAGAGCAAACTAAACTGTTTACAGCATATGCTAAAGAGCATAAAGAACATTACCTTAGACTGATAAAATAGTTAGGCATGGCATTATACTCATTTTGTGTTTTCTGTTGTTATTTTAGGGCAAGGTTTTCCTTCTCATTATTATCCAAATCAGTAGAAATTCAAAGCCTGGTGCCTACCAGGAGTCTCATATAATGAGGTTTTATAATATGATCCTCCAAGTGAGATTTTAACTAAAGCACAATTGCTTGCATGCATTATCATATAGTTATGTATATTCAGTGATGTAGGAATCAATTTTAAGAAATAAATAGGAGGCTTCATGATTGAAGATTGAAAAACATAATTGTGGAGGTTACTGAAATGTTGTTTTTCAGTTTTTTCTTTCTATTTACCATGAATTTAAATTGTTATTGTTTTTGCATGGGAGTACCATTTAGCACTGACTTAAAGCAGCCATACACATTAGCCAGAAGTAGGCTGATGGTTGAACAACCGTTGAAAGAACAATCTCCTGGTGAACAATGTAGATGCATCCATACACATTTTAGGCCATATTGATCTAAAATAGTCATTCGAATTAGCCATACATTTTCAATGACACTGACTGATGGATAGACAATATTTCAGGGAGCATTCTGAAAAAGTGATAAGAATGAAAGATCTTTCAACAAGAGTTTCAGGCATGGCTAATTTATTTTCAAATGATGGTGGCATACGATCATTTGGTCCAAACAATTGTTTGTTATTACATTTCACCTGACAAGAACGTTTTGGTTGAAATTGTTCATTTTTATCAACTTTAGTGTAGTGTGCAGTATAATAGCACCTGTATTGTATGTTGTGTATTTGTATTGTATGTTGGACAAATACATCAAAAATGCTCTCAATGTATAATTCCGATGGAAACCTTGGAGCTATGACCCTATATAGCATGTAGTGACATTTTTGCCCATTCACACCCATTATAAAAATGCTGTATGTGTGTCCACACTGTCTTGTTTGTTTTCTGTTTTATTTTTTACAAAAAAATATTTGAAAAGTAGACTATTGATGGACCCCATTCATTTGAGAAACTTCATGATCAGGGGTTCATTGCCCTCTGACACACAAAAAGGTACTTATACCTGCAGGGTAAGCTGCTGCAAAGCATGTCCACATATACTGACCACAGACAAGATATGGATCCCCAGCAGGACTATGAGATTCCTGGGACATTCACATGTTCCACGTCCGATGTTGAACACCTGATTCTGTGCTGTATTGTCCAATTGAGGGCCTTTATGTTGGAGAAACATTAAAAAACCTTAAAGCAAGGGTGGGATTTCATTGCCACACAATTGAAAAAAGTAAGACCAATTTACCTGTGGCTGAGGCAGGGACACAACATAGAACACGTGAGGGTTATTAAAAAGTAACCGTGCATCCCTGAGAAACATAAGTTTTAGAGATGAGCGAGCATACTCGTCCGAGCTTGATGCTCGTTCGAGTATTAGGGTGCTCGAGATGCTCGTTACTCGAGACGAGCACCACGCGATACTCGTCTCGATTAAACGAGCACTGACCATTGAATTCAATGGAGCCGGCAATACAGCCGACTCCATTGAAAGCAATGGGCTGCCTGCGTACGCGGGATGAATTGTCGGGAAGGACTTAAATATATAAACCCTTCCCTGCAATTCATCTAGAAATGTGTAAAAATAAAAAATATATATATACTTACCTTGTCCCGGCAGAACGATGTTAGCCCATTGAATTCAATGGAGCCGCAATACAGCCGACTCCATTGAAAGCAATGGGCTGCCGGCGATCGCGGGATGAATTGTCGGGAAAGGGTTAAAAATATAAGCCCTTCCCTGCAATTCATCCAGAAATGTGTAAAAATAAAAAATATATATATACTCACCTGGTGCCGGTATATATATATACTCTCCTGCCCCTGAGCCAATCAGAGGCAGCCCTCACTCACCCATTCATGAATTCATGAATGGGTGTGAGTGAGGGCTGGCCTCTGATTGGTCAGGCTGTGTCCAATCAGAGGCATCTTATTCAGCAGGCGGGGATTTTAAATCCCCGGCTGCTGAATACTACTCACAGCTGTTCAGAGCAGTTCAGGAGAACTGCAGCCTGCCGCGCTGAACTCCGTCTGTCGGCACCAGGTGAGTATATATATATTTTTTATTTTTACACATTTCTGGATGAATTGCAGGGAAGGGCTTATATATTTAACCCTTTCCCGACAATTCATCCCGCGATCGCCGGCAGCCCATTGCTTTCAATGGAGTCGGCTGTATTGACGGCTCCATTGAATTCAATGGGCTAACATCGCTCTGCCGGGACCAGGTAAGTATATATATATTTTTTATTTTTACACATTTCTGGATGAATTGCAGGGAAGGGCTTATATATTTAACCCCTTTCCGACAATTCATCCCGCGATCGCCGGCAGCCCATTGCTTTCAATGGAGTCGGCTGTATTGACGGCTCCATTGAATTCAATGGGCTAACATCGTTCTTCTCTGCCACAGCTGTTACAGCTGTGGCAGAGGAGAACGATCGTTTCTATCACTTTCTTGTGTTTTGCAGATTTTCACAAATGAAAACCTTAGCGAGCATCGGCGATATACAAAAATGCTCGAGTCACCCATTGACTTCAATGGGGTTCGTTACTCGAAACGAACTCTCGAGCATCACTGAAAGTTCGACTCGAGTAACGAGCACCGAGCATTTTGGTGCTCGCTCATCTCTAATAAGTTTCTAGAAATACAAATTTCTAAGAATGTTTGATGCTTTTAAACACAGGATCAAATGTCTAGGAAGAATTTAAGGCAGGGTATAAGATATGAGAAATCTGCTCCAGGGAAAGTTGGGGCACCAGGTCTCTGAATTAACATCAGCTGAGAGACCATGTAACCTTGCCTAACTAGTAATTAATATAACTCTTCATTGTTCTGCATTGTACAAATGGGAATGTGACTGCCTCTGTTTTAGCCATGCACTCCTACCCCTCTGCCTGTGGCTTTTAATTAAAGCAGAGTTTAGCTTGGATCCTACTTGCCTTAAAGGGGTTGTCCGGCCAGAAACATTGCATGTCATTACTTCTGTTTGCCCATTTCCATGCACTTTGTAATATACATTGTGCATGGAAAATGAAGCAAACCGAAGTTTTGGACTTACCTGAAGGGGTGCCCCCCCCCGTGTTGCTCCTCCGTCGCCCCTGGTTACGATAAGAACCTTCTCTTCTTCTTGTCGGGCCACAGCAGCTCTTTGTCGGCGCGGGAACGAGCCTCTTCTCATCCGTGCATGCGCAGTTCTTCTCTCTGCAGCCGGGACCGATATAGTATCTCCTTGTGTGCAGGGGGGGGGAGGATGGAAGAGCGAGGAGCAGGAACTGAGCTCCCGCCCCCTCTATGCCTCCTCTCCGCCCCTCTGCACTATTTTCAATGAGGAGAGGCGGGATGGGGGTGGGGCTAATTCTCAGAACTTAATTAAAATAGATGCATCACAGAAGGGGAAATCAAGAATTAAAAACAATCACAGAAAATGGCCGTTACTTACTGACTGAGGAGTGCATATAGATGCATCCTCCTCTCACCATGCAGGTAGCTGACTACCAAATGGAGGAGCCAATAACACCTGTGCAGGACACCGATAAAACAGCCACTCACACTGCCTCCTATTAATGACGCCATGATAATTCGGCGGGTTGCCCTGCATTTACTTCAGTGAACCACATTGGTACTGCCACCCTGGGCTCCCCCTGGAGTCTTAAAGCCACACTGCATGTGAATGATAGATAATAAATGCAAGGCATTGGTTGGATGGCCAAGATACATGAGCCCACTAACCACTTCACGGCAAGGGTGGCAGTACCAATGTGGTTCACTGAAGTAAATGCAGGGCAACCCACCGAATTATCATGGCGTCATTAATAGGTTGCTGGTCTGCATGGTGAACTACATATATCAGAATGGTCTGGCACCTTGTATCCACTATGTGTGAGAGTGTACGCCAAGCATCCACCCCCCTTATTATCAGGAGGCAGTGTGAGTGGCTGTTTTATCGGTGTCCTGCACAGGTGTTATTGGCTGCTCCATTTGGTAGTCAGCTACCTGCATGGTGAGAGGAGGATGCATCTATATGCACTCCTCAGTCAGTAAGTAATGGCCATTTTCTGTGATTGCACCTAAAAAAGATAGAGCAAAGGTGTGGTTTGCACAGGAGTTTTCATTGACTCTTATGGGAGCAGGAGTTAATGGAAACTCCTGCACTGAGAATAGATACCCACTGGTTACAGTAGGGCATTTAAAAAGTGCTTCTATCCAGAAGCACCTTTTAAATGTCCCGCTGTTAACTCTTTTGTCCCCGTGGGGTTGAGGGGACTCCCTAAGGGTTCCATTAATCCTCGTGTGGACTAACAGGATTTTACAATGGGACATTTAATAGGTGGTTCTGGGCAGCACCTTTTCAATGTCCTGCTGTAAGCAGCGGTGGCTTCCTTCATTGAATGGCTGTGATTGGTCCTTGCGCTCAGGCAATCAAAGGCAGCTCTTGCAGGAGGCGGAGATTTTTAAATCCCTGTTGTAAGAAATGATTCATAAGAGTGTCAGGGAGCCCAGGGAAGAAGACGCACCGGAGCCCCGACAGTGCTGCTAGGTGATGTTTTATTTTTATTCAGGCAGCCGAAGGGACCCCCTGCCACAGCTGTCAAAGCTGTGGCAGAGGAGCGTGATCTTCTCCTTACTTTTGCAATGGGGCTGCTGCTGCTGCCGGCCCCATTGACAACAAGATGAAACCCTCGAATGTGGCAGCATCCAGGAGTTTCACATCCAAGGAATCCACTGATGCAGCTGTCATAGCCACACAACAAGTACTGAATAAAAAACGCGTCTGTTGCTTCGGTTACAGGTTTTTAATACATGTGTTTTGCGTTTTGTTTTCATAGACCTATAAATCTGTAAAAAAAAACACTTGTCTGACTGAGCCCTAATAGTTAAATAGAGGTGAGGTTGACCAGTAAGAGAGTAAGGTAAAGATGTCTCATACTGTCTACCACAACTTAGATAAGTTTCCTAAATAGCCCCATATCTTCACATAGTTACAACCTAAGATGCGTACAGATTAGAGATGAGCGAGCATACTCGTCCGAGCTTGATGCTCGTTCGAGTATTAGGGTGCTCGAGATGCTCGTTACTCGAGACGAGCACCACGCGGTACTCGTCTCGATTAAACGAGCACTGACCATTGAATTCAATGGAGCCGGCAATACAGCCGGCTCCATTGAAAGCAATGGCCTGCCGGCGAGTGCGGGATGAATTGTCGGGAAGGGCTTAAATATATAAGCCCTTCCCTGCAATGCATCCAGAAATGTGTAAAAAAAAAAATATATATATATACTCACCTTGTCCCGGCAGAACGATGTTAGCCCATTGAATTCAATGGAGCCGGCAATACAGCCGGCTCTATTAAAAGCAATGGGCTGCCGGCGATCGCGGGATGAATTCTCGGGAAGGGGTTAAAAATATAAGCCCTTCCCTGCAATTCATCCAGAAATGTGTAAAAAAAAAATATATATATATATACTCACCTGGTCCCGGCAGACGGAGTTTAGCGCGGCCAGCGGCAGTCCTCCTAAACTGCTCTGAACAGCTGTGAGTAGTATTCAGCAGCCGGGGATTTAAAATCCCCGCCTGCTGAATGAGCTGCCTCTAATTGGTCACAGCCTGACCAATCAGAGGCAGATTCCACTCACACACCCATTCATGAATTTATGAATGGGTGTGTGACTGCTGCCTCTGATTGGCTCAGCGGGACCAATCAGATGAGAGGCAGCAGTCACTCATCCATTCATAAATTCATGAATGGGTGTATGAGTGGAATCTGCCTCTGATTGGTCAGGCTGTGACCAATTAGAGGCAGCTCATTCAGCAGGCGGGGATTTTAGGGACCAGGTGAATATATATATATTTTTTATTTATACACATTTCTGGATGAATTGCAGGGAAGGGCTTATATATTTAACCCCTTCCCGACAATTCATCCCGCGATCGCCGGCAGCCCATTGCTTTCAATGGAGCCAGCTGTATTGCCGGCTCCATTAAATTCAATGGGCTAACATCGTTCTGCCGGGACAAGGTGAGTATATTTTTTTTTAATTTTTACACATTTCTGGATGAATTGCGGGGAAGGGCTTATATATTTAAGCCCTTCCCGACAATTCATCCCGCGCACGCCGGCAGCCCATTGCTTTCAGTGGAACCTGCTGTATTGCTGGCTCCATTGAATTCAATGGGCAAACATCGTTCTTCTCTGCCACAGCTGTTACAGCTGTGACAGAGGAGAACGATCTTTATGCTGACAGTGCGGGGGGGCACTCTTGCCGCTATTGTGGCTTAATAGTGGGACCTGGGAACTTGAGATGCAGCCCAACATGTAGCCCCTTGCCTGCCCTATCCGTTGCTGTGTCGTTCCCATCACTTTCTTGAATTGCCCCGATTTTCACAAATGAAAACCTTAGTGAGCATCGGCGATATACAAAAATGCTCGGGTCGCCCATTGACTTCAATGGGGTTCGTTACTCGAAACGAACCCTCGAGCATCGCGAAAAGTTCGTCCCGAGTAACGAGCACCCGAGCATTTTGGTGCTCGTTCATCTCTACTCATAACCACTGAAAAAATGAGCCCATATAGAACCTAACTTTTAAAATAACCATAAAAATAGTAACACATAAATAAATCAGAGGAATAAAATTAGCGTACTGGAGTTAGATATAGTTAAATGATTAAATAGACACTGACATCCCCTTTGAGCCCCATAAACTATATTATGGAGCTCAAAAGTAAGGGAAAGAAGAGTTGGGGTGCTATGATTCATACTCACGGGGTGCACGGTTCCAGCGCTGTAGCCCTGCAAAGTTGGCATGCACCAATAGCTTGACTCTTTCTGCACGCACATCTCTCATTCATCTCTATAAGAGGTGCACCTGCAGAAAAAGGCAAGCAGAGACACAGTGCTGGAATAGTATAACCAATGAGCATGAAACATAGGTCTTCAGACTTCCCGTTCCTTTAACTTTGAGCACCATAACAGTTTAGGAGGAGTTGTCTGAATCAAATGAAACTTCTCTGTGTGATTGTAACATTGATATAAGTAAGTGATTACAACATCAGAGCAAAAGGAGAATTTATTGCAGAAAACTGAACACTTGAAGAGAGGATCTAGTAACCTCTGGGGCAGCCTCTGGCTTGGATGCAAGATGTGATATGGGCAGGCATGGAGACATACGGGTTCTGTATAGTATCCTGTGACAAATGGGTTTACATTTGCTGTAACTGAGCCTCTAGATTGTGCAAGCTCATAGGCTGCCGGATTTGGCGTCCCAGATGGTCCCATTCATTTCTATTGGCAATAAATCTAGTGACCAGGCAGGCCATGAAAGTGTGGCAATTTCATTGATGCATTCCTGTGCCTTGCTGTATGCAGCCAAGCATTATGCTGCTGGAAACTTCATCTTGGAAACCTTGCCATGAAAGGCAACACCTGTGGCTGAAAGATGTCCTGAACGTATTGCTAAGCTGGTATTGTCCCTCATACCACTACTAGGGGTGATCGACTGTCATGTGCAATGGCCCCCAGACCATCACACCAGCAGTGGGGGCAGTGTGCCACTTCTATACAGTAAAGACAGGATTGAGGCCCCTAGGTCTGCATACATGAACATGGCAGTCATTAGTGCCCAAACTAAACAGGGATTTGTCACAGAAGACAACCCAGTTCCACTCCATAGCAGTCCAGTTTTGTCATTCAAGACACCACTGAAAACAAAGGCGATGGTGGGTGGGCGTCAAAAGCAGTGTACGTAATGGGTTGCCATGAGAACAAATGTCCTTCATCAAAGCACCTGGAAATGGTCCTATAGCGATGCTGCCACTTGTCTTTGGATGGCTGACAACTAAACAGTTGGAGCTGCTCGTCCTTGTCGGACGATCAGTCGATCCTCTCTACTGGTAGTCTGTTGAGGGTATTCTGAGCCCAGTCATCTTGTATGCATGCCTGCAAGCATCCAGGGGTCCCAATACCTCCTAACAGTCTGGTCAGAATGGCCCAGGTGGCCAGCAATTTGTCGATATGATCATTCAACGCCTCGTATTCCAATAATGCAACCCCTCTCAAACTTTGTTAACTTGGTAAAATCTCTTTGATTGCATTGTAGAGGTGTCTAGTGGTCAACAGGCACTACACAAGTGTAAAAAGAGGTCACTACACATAAATACCCTCTGAGAGCTTTGTTATAGGTGAATGCTGCAACCACTTCTAGGGCCTCAATTGGCAAGACTGTTCATCTAATCACACCACAACTCCAATCATTTACATATCTGCCTGAGATGTAACTGTGTGCCAGGTTTTGCAGTAAAACAACAACTCCTTCTAGGTGATTGGTTCTTTTTTTTTTACAAAGCATGCATTATCCCTCCAAACAGCCCTACAATGACCCTTACAGAACTGCTGACCTGAAAAGAGCAACCCTGCCATATAACATATAAAGCCCTATACAGACCCTAACAACATAAATAAGCCCAAGTAGTACATCCTAGGTGCAACCCAGAGGCAAAGTAATAGCATGATAACCAAATGCTACTACCATAGTGTTTGTGACAGATCTGGTTAATATGCTTTAACTTTGCTATGAGTTTTCTTTTGCCGTATTTGGGCTATATGTTCCCACCGAAAAAGACAGTTTATGCACTAGCGGAAATGCATCTGGAATGTACTAAGTGGGTGGAAAAAAGTGCTGGAATTTGCCACATTTGTCAATAAATTAGCAAAATTTAATTCAAGCATTGGCTAAAGGGATGGCACTGTAGATATTTTCATATTTTACTATAGACTTTTAACTAACATCCGGCCAGAGTCTGCACATGATAAAACACAGTGAAAAGAGCAAATCTCTTTGTGTGACTGGAGCTTAGTAGTGTTTCCGACAAAATTCTTATCTTTTCTGTAAGAATTGCACAAATTGTGCAATAACATTTTAAAATACAGAATAAAATGCATTTTCGTGCTTCTTGTGTCGTGTTAATCTTAATGGATCACTTTTGAAGTGATGACTGCCTTACTATCTTCCTTTTTTGCGAGCTACTGTACTACTGTAGTGAAGCATATCTGGATTTTACCTTCCACAATTATGATCAACACTGTAATTAGGAAGAATAATTTATGCTGTTCTTTTATTTATTCTTTCATCTTAAACTACATGACATTTCTACAAAATGACCTTGTTTTTGGCATATATAACAATTACATGAGTTCTCATCAAATTATTATAAGTATGTTCTGGTTTATGCTGTGCAATAATTACTGCTAATTTTTCTCTGTCATATTCCTCAAACTTCATTTTTTTCTCCATGCCCCTAATTTTAGCTCATTATTCAAAGTCTTGTTGTCACCAATATTCTTTTTTTTTAGAGAATCTATTGCTTTGTTTTCCTTTGTTCCATACTCCTTCCTTCTGTTCCATCTCCACCTTTGTGAACTAATGAATACTATTATATTCCTCCATGTGTGTTGTTAAATATATAAAAGATTTGGACTGACTTAAAATAATTTAAAATATATATCAACCTCTGGAGACAAAATGCTGTATATTAAGACATCACATACATATTAATCTCCTTGTATAATATAAAAAGCCTCTTTGAGGATTGGTTAACGTTAAGCTCCGCCATAGTAAGATAATAACAGAAAGCTGCATCCAGCCTATTACAGAAATAAACAGTGCTGGATGGACCACATTGACTTTAACGGGGTCCGCTGGCTTCTTTCATGCCCTGTAGAATCTTCCTGGATGGAATAACACAGCAAGCTTGCCCTATTTTGTCCAGAATTTTCAACCAGATCTGTGCTGGAGGCTCTCAATAGAACCTCTGATGCAGATATGAACATAGCCTTAGTTAATCAATTGCTTTTATAAAGGTGCATGTACACAGATTCATTACTCGCTCATACAACCATGAGTGCTAGAAAGCCATAATGGTGCAACAGGGCAATCATTTTCTGGTGAATTTCCTATGAAACTGGCAAAAAATAAATGTGCCATGCTTCACTGGATGATGCATTACAGATTTTTTTTTTCTAGAAGCATCATTTAGAGGAAACTACCTTCATAATACAGCGACCTACAGATAGCTGCACATAGAGGGCTTATGGCTTGGTGTTACAGAGCAATACTGACCTGTGTGTTGTTGTACGGGCGTTATTCAAATTAATCAAGTACATCGAGTTTTAGGTTGCTTTTAGACTTGGAAGAAAATTCCACTACTTACAACTTTGCCCCGTGTTTTGCATGCAAATTTTGATCCGGAATTGCCCCTGAATTGCTACGTATTTGCAAAATCTTTAGCAAATCTGCTTCAAAATTTGCATGTAAGACATAGTTTTTGGTGTGAATTTGTTTGTGGCAAAATTTTCCACCACGTGGGAAAGCACCCTTAGGACGAAGCCACACAAGTGTTTTTTGGCTCGCCTATAAGTGCAAAAAAATACATCTGATAGAACCATTGGTTTACTATGGTGTGTTCATATGTCCATCTATTACAGGCAAAAAATGCTTGCCCCTGCAAAAGATAGGACATGCGCCGGGAAGGTCCATGTGTACATAAAAAATCCCTGTCACAGTGTTCAGTGATAAGGGGACTCCCCGGGAGGGATGAAGGAATCGGCTGTTACAGCTGTGGTAAAGGAACGCGATGTTCTTCCATTGCTTTTAATGGGGCAGCGCTGCTGCCGCCGGCCCCATTAAAAACAATGGGATGCAGGCAACCCCCACAGGGATTTTCGGGTAAGGGCTTTAAATATAAGCCCTTCCCTAAAAATCACCTCTTGATGTAGAAAAAAAAAAACATTACTCACCTAGCAGTGCTGCCCGGGCTCTGGCACGTCTCATCTCTGCAATCCCGGCACTGATCCAAAGCACTTTCAAGAGGCGGAGATAAATCCCGGCCTCTTGAAGGTGCTGGTCTAATTGGCTGAGCACTCAGCCAATCATAGGCAGCGCTCAGCCATTCATTGAATGACAGCTGAGTGCTGCCCGTGATTGGTCACAGTGCTCAGCCAATTAGAGGCAGCGCTCAACCATTCATTGCTGCGGGGATTGCTGGCACATTTGAAAGCAATGGGCATGGAGCTATGGTCACATGCATTTTGCTAATGCATGGAGGGTCTTTTTTTTTGCGCACATAGGTGCGCAAAAAAACCTCTCGTTTCACAGAGCCCTTAAGCTGCAAAAATTATAAATTTGCCCTCTGGATTATCCTCAGATATATATTATTTTATAATAATGTAAATCTAAAGATGACTGAAAGAATAGAGACTTAAAACAGTGACCCATAATCTGCAGGGAATTTAAAATTTCATAGCATTTCATATTTTTCCAAGAAGCTTCATATTTAGAGATGAGCGAGTATACTCGCTAAGGGCAATTGCTCGAGCGAGCATTACCCTTAGCGAGTACCTGCCTGCTCGAGACAGAAGGTTCGGCTGCCGGCTCGGGGGAGCGGTGAGAAGCGGGAGTCAGCAGGGGGAGCGAGGGGGAGAGAGGGAGATAGAGATCTCCCCTCCGTTCTTCCCTGCTCTCCCCCGCAGCTCCCTGCCCGCCGCCGGCACCCGAACTTTTTGTCTCGAGCGGGCAGGTACTCGCTAAGGGCAATGCTCGCTCGAGCAATTGCCCTTAGTGAGTATACTCACTCCTCACTATTCATATTCCATTAGGACAACCTTGATTGTCCTATCAGAAAGGGCTTGGGACCCTCTAGCCAGAGCATAGAGGCATAGATACATTGCTACTGCTACAGCTCCAGTACTTATAGCTCCAGTACTCCAGTACCAGTACTTACCTGCAGCTTCTTCATGGAATAATAGCGGATTGGTAGGAGTTTCTGTTTCCCAGTCACAAGGTGATCAACTGATCTTTAGCAGGTCCTCCTTTAAGGAAGAAGGTCTCCAAATGGTTCAACTAGTTTAGGGAATCTTTACTTTAGTCATTTTCAAATATGTTCTATAAAATGTATTGAAAGGTGGAGCTTTACTTCAAGCTATTTCTAAATAATATAGCTAATATTTATTAGCTATAGAAATGTACTTTGCATAAGTTTGGGGATTTGATCATTCTTTTCCTGCACTGCTTTTAGATTTGTGTTTGTGACATCATATTTTGTAGTACTGGAGAGGACAGATTGAATTTTCAGCTTGTTCACCCCTATATTTCAAATAGAAAATGAATATTTCTTATAGCTCTCTGCAAAAGCTTTGGTGATAGCAATTCAGAAGAATAGTGTACAGAATTGGTTACCATACTATAAAAACACATAAAAGACCAATAAAGAGCACAGAAATGAGCAGGAAATCAATTCAAGGCTTAAAATATAAGACATCTTGAAAAACATTTTAAGAAGTTGATATTGTTTTTCGAGTAGACAATGAAGCATATGTAATCTGATGTACAAATATGTAAATACAACAAGCGAAACAAGTGTTCAGAATAAATGGCTTGAGGTAAACGACAGCTGCAAGAAATGTGAATGCAATAATAAATAGAATTCTCTATACTGGAGTGCCGTTTGCCTTTAAAGTTATTTTTTATTATTTAGGATATATAAATGTTACATGGGATATACAATTTGTTCAATTCAGCGATTGGATTTGTTTGAAAAGAACAAACTAGCATAACTGTGCTTAAAGTCCAATATTCATAAATAGTATAATTGACCTACTAGCTTCAATGCAACGTGCTAGGGCTCTTAGTTTTTAATTCTCAGCTCCCTAAATTGCAAATTTTCAAGATGCACTGTACTCTGTAGGTCCTCAACCCAACAGTGTATAACAGAACTGCTATACGCTACTGGTTAGTACAGGAGAAGTTACCAAAAGGAAGCAACCCTTCTCTGACATCACTTCCTGCTCTGTAGGTATTGGCTGAAGCTGTACTATACAGACTTTGGGTGCTGTCTGGCCCATCCATTCACCCTACTGTTACTCCTTGGAGCTCTCTGTTTTTTTTTTTAGCTTTGGGCTTCTGCATCACCAATTTTTAAAAAACAAGCAAGGCCTATCTGTAGGGGGCATGGCCTCACTGGCTTGTTAGATTTACTGTAATGCATCTCAGAAGCTAGCTTAAATTATGGTTGGAAACTATGCCAACTCATGGCTGGTAAAGGTTTCTGTCTGGGGCATTAATTAGGAGGCTTGTGCCTCTTAAACATTTGGTGCAGTGACATCAGCACACAGTTCATTTAGACTGGTGTATGCAATGCCGATCTAAGTAAATATGGCCAACTGTGTTATTGCCTGTGTTCGTATAGACCTTTAGTATACATTAGTATACAAATTTGCCCAGCGTTTACTTTATACTAGACATTTTACATTCCCCAAACTATACCTTAAAATGACATCTGAGTATACAACCTAGAAAATGTGACAATTAGGATACCTTCACACAGGTGCGCACAATACCGGGCTGAGAAATTTAGCCCAACTTCGAGCTTGCCAACGTGTGTTTTTAACGGCGATGCAAAGTGTTTTTGATTCAAGGTTGCATGACTTCATATTTGTGTGAGTTATGTGTGCATCGCATCTCACAAAATTCGCGCAAGAATATAGCTCGTTTAAATAAGTCCTTAATTTGTGTTAAATTCGCAAATTTTTCTGAATACATCTGTTATTTTGTATGAAAAAGTTTAAACCTACAAAATAAAGTTGAAAAATTGAAACTGATTTACCAATGCATTCTTAAAGGAAAAGCGGTGCTTATTAACTAATCAGAATTCACTCTTCATTCATTTGTAGTTCTAAGCACTGCAAGGATGAAACAGCTTCAGTTACTAAGGGTCCGAGGACATTTTTACGGACATTTTGATACATAAGGCTCATTGTGTAGAGGTCTACAGTAGGTCACCTGCCCTTTTTGCAATCTGTGCATCAGGCAGAAATATAATAAAAGATTTGCCACTAGTTTGAAAACTGCATGATGAAAGTACATTGGTGACTGACAGACATTATAGAACTAAACTGCAAGCACAGACTAAAATCTCCATCAGGGGTCATTTGTACCATATTGAGAAGGGTTGGCCAACATTTCTTTTTTTCTATTGAGTACCTCGCTGAGCAGCCTTCCCTTTCTGAACAGCCTACATTATGGCAACACATAAGATTGATTATCAAAGCAGACTATTACACCTATGGGAAAAAAGGGAAAAAAATGTGCAGAAATATACATAGATATATATCAGCCTTGGAAAACTGGGATTTATATTTAGGTATGGGTAGAGATATTTATATGGGTCTTAATGGGTATGGTAAAACTTTTGTAATAAGCTGTAGACACTTCCATTTTAATCTAATTTACCAGATTTACCTATGCACATGCCTGTATGCAAGTCAATAACAGATTATGGAATTTCTCATTTTTCTTTTTCCTCATAAACTGAAATTTTAAAGCCACCCATACCTTAAAGCGACCCACCAGTTTTGGAACAAAATTCTATCTCGGGACTGAAGGGTAAAGGGATATCTTATAGAGATGAGCGAGCGTACTCGCTAAGGCAAACTACTTGAGCAAGTAGTACCTTATGCGAGTACCTGCCCGCTCGTCTCTGAAGATTTGGGTGCCGGCGGGGAAGAGCGGTGAGTTGCGGGAGTGAGCAGGGAGGAGCGGGGCGGGGGGGGGGGGGTGGAGAGAGTGAGAGAGAGATCTCCCCCCCCCACTCTCCCCCGCCGCTCCCCGCCCCCCGCCGGCACCCGAATCTTTAGAGACGAGCAGGCAGGTACTCGCATAAGGCACTACTCGCTCGAGTAGTTTGCCTTAGCGAGTACGCTCGCTCATCTCTAATATCTTACCTATATTTTTTCTTCTTTTCCTAGTCCTTTGTTCCACCAATTCTAGTTTCATTTACCACCTTTAGACAACCAAAGCATTTATAGTGCATTGGTAGTATTAGAGCTAGCAATGCACTGTAGCTGCTCTGTTATCGGCCAGTGCTGCACATATGATCAGTGTTGGCCAATCATAGAGCAGTTCACAGTGTCTGCTAGTATGAAAATGGCAATTGCCATCCTGGCAGCCCAAAAACAAAGCACTGAATCTGCAGAACAGAGGGGCAATATGAAAAGCTCAAATACAGGTAAAATGCTTTTCACATTTGATTCTGAATTTTGTCCCAAAACTGGAGGATCGCTTTAAGGCTCTAATGCTCTTTAAGATGATAATCTGATATTGTTTGGATCATGAAAACCTTACGCAGGACAACCAGCAGCTTTTAGTTAATACTCAACAACCCCTTTGCAAACCTGTAAAGGTCACCCAATAGTGCCCAGTAGGATTAAATTTTATGTAGAACCTAATCAACCGATTGGAGACACATACATTTTTTTTTTCGTTTTTTTTTTTTCATTTTTGTTTTTTCCTCTGTTTTTAAAAAAATCATAACTTTTTATTTTTCCGGTGACATAGCCATGAGACGGCTTTTTTTTAACATGACGAGCTGTATCTTTGAATTGTACCATTTATATAGTGGAAAATGAACGGAAAAACTTTTAAAAGTAGGGTGAAATGAAAAGAAAAAACCAGAATTGTGACATCGTTTTTTTTTTGGGGGGGGGGGGGCTTGCTTTTATGGCCTGGTGCTGCAGAAATGACATGGTAGCTTTATTCTTTGGGTCAGTACAATTGATGATACCAAATGCATTCACCATACAAGATATATAATATGTTATCTTAATAGTCTGGACATTTATAGATGCAGTGGTACCAAATATGTTTATTACTTTTGTTTTGATTTTTTATGTAAACATTTTTAATGTGATAGTTGCAGAAAAGCTTTTTGGAACATTATGGACCATTTGGGGGTAATCTACTTTTCCCTTAAATGCATGTATGTTTGTTTGACATTTATTTTAGTAATAGGGTTTAATTAAAACTGTCATATCACTGTATATAGACACATGCAGTCTAATGCTCTGTTTACACGGGCTGAGATTGCGGCTTGATATAATGAGCGCCAATCCATATGAATGTCAGTTCAATAAAATGCTAAAATGGTATGGATTTGGGTGCAGATTCCAGGCCATAATCCGTGTTAATGGGGACGCCATGTGAATGAGGCCTCAATGTATTTAAGTGTAAATTGTAATAAGAAGGACCAAAGAGTTGCATGCTTCATTTCACACAGTATTTATGTAAGTAATGTATATTACCTTGATGATCAGTTTATATGTAGAGATGAGCGAGTATACTCGCTAAGGCACATTACTCGAGCGAGTAGTGCCTTAGCCGAGTATCTCCCCGCTCATCTCTAAAGATTCAGGGGCCGGCGGGGGGCGGCGGGGGAGAGCAGGGAGGAACGGAGGGGAGATCTCTCTCTCCCCCCTGCTCCCCGCCGCAACTCACCTGTCACCGACACCGGCCTCGAATCTTTAGAGACGAGCGGGGAGATACTGGGCTAAGGCACTACTCGCTCGAGTAATGTGCCTTAGCGAGTATGCTGGCTCATCTCTATTTATATGTATCTTAATAGAGAGTTTAATACCAGGTCACATTTTCAGGATGTATCAAAAGAAGAAGCCACCCCAAATGCACAAATATATGGATCTTGTCTAGCAAATTATCTAGTTCATCTATACAGGTTAGTAATTTATATTTAGTGCACATAGTGTGCATTTCATGTGCTAGTTTTTAGGCAAAGTGCACTGGAGTAAACTATGCCAATTTTATTAAGCGTCGCTGGCCTCTTAAAGGGGTTGTCCCGAGGCAAAAGTGACATTTTTTTTTCTGCCCAGTCCCCATTCTAAATCAAACATTACAATGTACACGTGTAAAGAAGGTTTAAAGAAGGTTTCTACTCACCATTCTAGCGTTTCATCAACTTATAAAACTTCTTCCAAAGATGGCCGCCGGTCCTTTCCCAGGGATGCACCGCGGTTTTCTCCCACGATGCACCGCGGGTCTTCTCCCATGGTGCACCATGGGCTCTGTGCGGTCCATTGCCGATTCCAGCCTCCTGATTGGCTGGAATCGGCACACGTGATGGGGCGGAGCTACGCGATGACGCGTAGAAGGGGTGGAGCCAGAACACAGCTCGTGCCCGGACCGACCAGAAGGGAGAAGACCCTTCTGCGCAAGCGCGTCTAATCGGGCGATTAGACGCTGAAATTAGACGGAGCCATGGAGACAGGGATGCCAGCAACGGAGTGGGTAAGTGAATAACTTCTGTATGGCTCATATTTAATGCACGATGTACATTACAAAGTGCATTAATATGGCCATACAGAAGTACTTAACCCCACTTGCTTTCGCGAGACAACCCCTTTAATAAAATTGTTGCTTTGTTGGCTGGCCATGCATGAGAAAAGCTATAGAGCAGGAGTAGCTTTGGACTATAGCTTACACTATGGCCAAAATTTGCAATTTTGTGAGCAAATACACCTTGCACCAAAATTTGAGACTTTTCTACACCAGTTTTCTGGTCTACATGTAAGGGGAAAAGCAGAGGCTCATTGGAGGAGCCAAGTCCCACTTCAAGTAACATCATTCCCCCCAAAAGGTCCTCAAACTTTTTAGGTGCTCCCCGCACCATATAAAGGGCTCACTGCTGCACGACAGCTCTTAGTAGCAGCAGAGAGAGAGAGAGAGACCCAGCAGCAACATCTGTAACAAAGCACAAGTGAGGAAATGCAGCAGTAAGAGAGAAACCGGAAAGGCTGTTAAAAGGGCAGCAGCACATTACTGCAGGAGTTGCAGTAGCCTCTGAGTATGGAGAGCAACATGAGTGGCTGCATCCCCATGCTGGGTAGCAACAAGGCGGACCAAAAGATCCTGGAAGACCTGGGACCAAATATGAGTAGCAAATATGCCCTGATGACTGGGAGCTGAAGTTGGAGGGATGGCCTGATAGAGCCCAAGAAGATGCAGATAGACTGGGACTGCAATATTTAGGATAGACTGGGACTGCAATGTTTAAGTACAAGCACCCTATCATAGACCACAATTGTTAAACCTTTCCTTCAGTCAGTAAATTTTGGTTTTTGGAAAACGTGCTACCTCCACCTCCATCTGTTACCTCCACCTGCTTCATACAGTTACAATTGTTTAGCTGTCTTCTATAGTATATGCCAGATTATTATCCAATCTAAATCCATATTAATATCCTAGAACCCCAATGCAGGATACTGAGGTGTCAGTTTTAGGGGTATCTTGTCTCCTTCACATAGTTATTATATTGCACAGAGATGTTCTAGCTTTCTGTATCTGAACTATATAAAAGTGACATTTTTGCTCACTGACAGTAGACACCAGATAATTATTCTGCTTTGTTTAATGCATCTTGTCTGTAGATTCCAATTCATGAGCTTTAGTTTGTTGGACATAGCCCATGGTGTTAATGGATTGGCGTTCCCCCAAGGGATGTGTGAGAAGACTATTAAAGATTGGTAACTACTCTTTTTTCAAGGGAAGTTGTTAAAATGTCACATTAATCTTAAAGGTTTAACATGAGATTTCACATAAAAAGCTTTTTGCATGATAAGAAAACACCTTCCATGCCTTTGATTACCAACATAGAGCAACTGATACTATGGATGCAGTCAGATAAGCGCTATATTTCTAATAATTCCCATTAACATATCTTTCACACATCAGGCTTGTTGTTTCGCTATCCATAAATGGTAGTGGACTGCTATCTGTTTAAATCCATTAGTTATGGCTCTTGTCATTCAGCGATCATAATAATCTCTGTAAAAGACTATTTACATTATGTCCCCTAATACCTTGGCATTTCCTAAAATAAAAACATATCCATAGAATGTCACCATGGCATCTTTTTTGTATATAATGTATTAGAAAAATGACTCTGATGATGATGAGCTGCAGATAAAAGCCTCAGTTTCAGATGAATTTGCATCTGTGTGTCTGTGTGCTTTCAGATAAAGATAAGATGGGAAATGTTCTAAAATAATATTTTATTAATTCTCCCTTAGCATATAAGACTTCGAAATTAACATATATAAAACAATATAATCTGGACAGTGATAGGATTAGAAAAAAGTATCCAAAAATATGTATCATATAACTTTATACTCACTTTATTGGTGTTACTACTATAATTGTTATTGTTGATATCGGTTTAATTATTAATGATTTCATTTACTTTAAGATATAAATGTAATATTTTTCCTTTAGAAAGCAAACAGTGGTGAATTAGCGTGGTTTACACCAGAATTACAATGATTTGGTTGATATAAAGCTGCAGATCAAGAATTATTTATATTGCTACTATAAATTAAATACTACTTAAAAATAATAAATGATCTAATATTATTTTAATTAGGTTTAATGCAATTATTAGTATTTTTGTAGAGCATAAAAAACAGAAACAAATTTAGCGATGGGACTCCCCAAAACCTGACTCTAGAAAGCAACAGTTTCTATATCTTCAACTGATGGAAATATCTAAAGCAGCTGTGTGCGAGTTGAAATTAATGACTTTATATTTATTAGGCCTCTTTTACATGAGCGCTGTGATATTACGCCAGCTGCATAGCGGCCAAAAATCACATGAACGAGAAAAAGCCCCGACCAAGTCGTGGCTAAATCTCGTGTTTCCTCGCCTATTCATATCGCTGGGTTCGTGTATATATGCCGCAGCCCCGAATTCCTTCGGCTGGCATAAATACTCACCATGGCTTCTATTATTTAAATAGAGCCAGCTGTCAACTCCCTCCCCCTCCCTTTGCCGGCAGCAAACCTAGAACCCTATTGGAAAAGCCAACTGATCGCGGTCAAAAGATAGGGCAAGACCTATCTTTTCCGGCCATATCAAAACATCAGCCAGGATATTTTGGCACTGATGTCCTATCTTTACCGGATGAACATTTTTAATCGCAGCTAAATTAGCTTCGTGAAAACGCTCATGTAAATGAGGCCTTAGACTGTCTCCACCCAACAGCACAGTATGTGGATTTTATTTTCTTGTTGAGTTGATATATACTGGAAATGAGGACGTAAATACCTCCTGCCTTAAGAAGACCTTGTTGGGTTCTACATATGGTTAAAAAATACATTATTGAAAGAAATAACTTCGTAGTTTGAGACTTCTAGAAAATCAACCAAAATGAATAGGTTGAATAAATAAATAGCTAAATTAAAACACATTAAGAGCTCCTTTAGGATATATTCAGACAGCAAGTCGACAAGGAAACCCCACTGATTTCACTTGAATTCCACATTAATTACGCAGTAAAATCGGTGCTCCTAAGGGGAATTTACTTTATAAAGATTTGAAATCTGCATGCAGAAAAATGAGAAATGAAATCTGACTTCCTGATATGCATTCCACATGAAATCCACATTTGGAGATTAGCACATGGATTTGCCCATTGAAATGGGATAAATCCGCATGTGGATCCATGATTAACTGAAGCGTAAATCTCCATGAGAAATCCATAGTTCGGCATATTTCGTTTTCTGATTCTGCCACTGAACATGGTCCTAAGATGCTTTCACACAGAGGTTTTGGTGGCAGTTTATCATTCAGTTTATTGAGTCAAGGCCAGAAGAGGATTCAGCAGGAAGGAAAAGTACAAGTCTTCCCTTTATATTTCCATTTGAATCCACCGCTAGCCTTGGCTAAAAACACTTCATGATAGACGGTTACGAAAACCTGTGTGTGAAACCAACCTACCAGGCAGCTTTCAGATCCTTTGGGCTCATGCATGGAGCCTATAGAGCAGCTCTGTACTATGGAGTCGTAGGCACTGTGTACAACTATACAGTGTACTGTTAATATCTCAATAATATGCTTTCTGATGGCACAAGGCATTATATTCTTTTTATATGGCATCTAACAGAAAGAAAACTGTATAACTTTGGAGCCATAAGAAAATTCAGCAGGGCCCCATAGATTTCTGTTAGTGCTATAATATGGATCTATGGAACTAGGAGCTTGCACAGAACTTTGAAACAGTTATATTATACATAAGGATGAGCGAGTATACTCGCTAAAGCACTACTCGTCCGAGTAATGTGCTTTAGACGAGTATCTCTCTGCTCGTCCTTAAAGGGGTTGTCCCGCGCCGAAACGTTTTTTTTTTTTTTTTTAAACCCCCCCCCCCGTTCGGCGCGAGACAACCCCGATGCAGGGGTTAAAAAAACCACCCGCACAGCGCTTACCTGAATCCCGGCGGTCCGGCGTCTTCATACTCACCTGCTGAAGATGGCCGCCGGGATCCTCTGTCTTCATGGACCGCAGGGCTTCTGTGCGGTCCATTGCCGATTCCAGCCTCCTGATTGGCTGGAATCGGCACGTGACGGGGCGGAGCTACACGGAGCTACACGGAGCCCCATTCAGAAAAGAAGAAGACCCGGACTGCGCAAGCGCGGCTAATTTGGCCATCGGAGGGCGAAAATTAGTCGGCACCATGGAGACGAGGACGCCAGCAACGGAGCAGGTAAGTATAAAACTTTTGATAACTTCTGTATGGCTCATAATTAATGCACAATGTACATTACAAAGTGCATTATTATGGCCATGCAGAAGTGTATAGACCCACTTGCTGCCTCGGGACAACCCCTTTAAAGATTCGGGGACTGCTGCGGAGCGGGGAGCTGCGGGGGAGAGCGGGGAGGAATGGAGGGGAGATCTCTCTGTCCCTCTCTCCTGCCCGCTCTCCCCTGCTCCCCGCCGCAACTCACCTGTCAGCTGCAGCGGTCCCCGAATCTTTATGGACGAGCAGGGAGATACTTGTCTAAGGCACATTACTCGGAGGAGTAGTGCTTTAGCGAGTATACTCGCTCCTCCTTAATTATACATGATGCCTAAAATGTTACTATTATTCATTTTTTTAAGTTTTTGCAATACATATAGCTAGAACTGTCCACTCACAGATGTGAATAGCCCACCAATGTGGTTATTGGTGTAACTGAATGGTCACAACAGTCGTGAATAAAGGCAGTCCTACTAAACAATGAACAACATGTTGAGAATGTACATCAGTAATGAACCTAATATATAAGTGCAGTATTATAGTCACTGAAACCTCACGGGCTCATATGTTATACTACAGCTAATTATTCTGCAAGCGAACGTTTAACTTGCAAAGTTTTTTAAAACTTTTTTAAAGATTTATTATTAGTTTTTATTTTAATTCAGTTTTACAAGCAAGAGAGAAATAAAACTATTTATTAAACTTCTGATAAATTATTTTGATATTGACTTCCCTGTGTCTTTTTAATGGTATTCATTACTGACTATACTGGATTGTAATTATAAACAATGTTAATATATATTTACTAACCAGCATTTTTCTCTTTGTTGTTGTAGGCTGATGACGTTGCTTTTCCTTATTTGGAACGTATTGAATTGTCACCGAAGTTAAGTTTCTCATTTAGAAGAAAAACTGAACCACTGCACAATTTGATATGATGAATCCACTATTTTATGTAATAAATTATAGAATTTATAGGCAATGGAATTTCGGACTATTTTATAAAGGCTGACATTGTGTTAGTTGTTCTGTTAATCTTTTTTTATTATATTCAAATTGATATAGACATTTATGGTAATTTATTTTAATACATAATGCTGAACAGGAAGTTTGACTTTCATAGACAGTACCTACAGCTGAACTTCCTGTCTTAGGTGCCTTTTATATAATGTTCAGGAGATCCTTCCAACCATCTCTTCCTGCCTGATTGAGCAACATTGTCTCAAGTTCAGCATGTGAGGCATAATGTAGCACATGCACTAATCCTGTCGAAGGGCTCATTGACGCAGCCTTAGGCCTTAGTCATACGGGCGTTTTTTCCCGCGATTTGCGGATTGCATGACGGATGCGCATCCGCAAATCGCGTGACCGGGGCTGAAAAATCGCCCGAAAAAACTGCTTCTAGCCGCGTTTCATTAGAAACGGGCTGGAGCTGTCCAGCGCATTGAATTCAATGGAGCCGACAATACAGCCGGCTCCATTGAAAGCAATGCGCTGCGGACGATCTCACGATGAATTTTCGGGAAGGGCTTAAAAATATAAGCCCTTCCCGGAAATTCATCCAGAAATGTGTAAAAATAAAAAAAAATATATACTCACCTGGTCCCGGTAGACGGAGTTCAGCCGCGGCCGCCGGCAGTTCTCCTGAACTGCTCTGAGTAGTATTCAGCAGCCGGGTCTTTAAAATCCTGCCTGCTGAATGAGCTGCCTCTGATTGGTCACAGCCTCACCAATCAGAGGCAGCTCTCACTCACACCCATTCATGAATTCATGAATTGGTGAGTGAGTGCTGCCTCTGATTGGCTCAGCGCAGGGACCAATCAGGGGCAGCTCTCAGCTGTCATTCATGAATGGGTGAGTGAGTGCTGCCTCTGATTGGCTCAGCGCAGGGACCAATCAGGGGCAGCTCTCAGCTGTCATTCTTTACAGCCACGATTTTTTCTTGCGGCTATAGTGCGTGAAAGCAGTGCTCATCTAAACGAGCCCTTATTGTGAGACAGTGTAAATTTATCACAATGGCTCATGCTGGATGATAAATTTGGTGTATCTTTCAGAGCACGTTCCCACGTAGTGGAAAATAGTGTATATTGTCCATAATGGAAAATCCACACAAAAATCTGCATTAAGGGCTCAGTCACGCGGGCGCATCGGCACCCGTACACCGACGCTGATGCGCCGTGTGACAGACAGTTAGAAGACAGCCGTACCTGAAGACGGCCGTCTCTCTGCAGCGCTGATGAAAGAACACATGACCGGTAATGGAGCCGGTCACATGTTCTTCCTCCCGGCGCTGCAGAGAGACGTCCGTCTTAAGGTACGGCCGTCTGCTGGCTGCAGTAACACGGGCGCCGATGCACCCGTGTGACTGAGCCCTAAAGCTGCAACGAAAAATGCATCAAAATCTGTGACATTGGTGAAGATTTTTATGTATTTTTTATGCAGATCTGCAGCAGATGTCACTCTTTCAACTGACAAGGGGAAAACTGCTACAGATCCGCATCAAGCTTTGCAACAGTGATCTGGATTTTGACACACTTTTGTTGTGATATTGGTGCGGGTCATGGGGTGGATTTTCCATTACGCACAATCAGCACCATTTTCTGCAACATGGAACGTACCCTTGGAAATTTTTGTCTAACTTCATACCAACTATTGGGTGTCTTTGTGGCAAAATTTGCCACGTTTGTGCACATAGTTGGATTTAAGTCACACCCTTTCTCTACAAAAGGATCCCTTTTTTCGCTAAGTCATGCCTTCGACAAGTGAAGCATTGAAAATGCCCTAAACAACCTACCGTATTTAACTTAGTAAATCCCCCACATTATGTATGAAGCACAATCCTTATTTTCTTCACTTATTTGAGTCACAGCAACAAATATGAAAATGGAAAAAATCTATCAGTTATTCATACAAAACAAATCAGAATTAATTCATGCTTATAACAGTTTGTCAGATGTATGACTGAACGTTGCTCCATTGAGAGTCGGTAGTAAGCAATCATATTTATTTTTGTTTAGTATTACATTTTCTAAATACCATAGTAACTAAACCTTTGTCAGCAGGATCACTACAACATGGTATAATTTGCTAATAAACATTTGAAAATGGAATTAAATAATACCAATGCTAATTTATTCTGTGTGTTTTCTTTATTTTATGAAATATGCCGTGGACCTCAATTTATTTTGTGATTCTTCTTACAGAATATGCTTCTAAGTGATGTTGTTTTAGATTAGAGGTATTTATATTACTGATTTTTTTGCTACTATATTAAACTGCCATTGTACTGAAATGGAAAAAGATAATAAATGTTATTAAGCATGATTACAACCAAGTCTTTTATTACTTCTCTTACAACATATATAATGTATGCCAGGCAAATAAAACCTTCTGCTTCCAAATTTCATTATAAATCGGCAAAATTATAACTAAATTTCTATACCCTGCAGCACCCAAATTATAATATTTTTCTCTCTGTTAATGTATATGTACAGTATATACAATATATATCATTTTGAATTTTTATCAGTTGGTTGGCCAATATCCTTATTTGGTAACTGTGTATATTTATTTTTATTTTTTTCATTGAGAATCATCAGGTCCAGCATGCTATTTTGGAAAGAGCTGAATGCTATGGATTTCCTGAATGGACAATGTAGCTTAAAGACAGATCTCTAGTAACCAGGTGTGGTGCCCCAACAGCGACCCAGGCACAAGGCCCATGCTAATGATCTGGCAGGGGTAGAGGTGGCCCTTGTCATGGTGGCTCTACCAGACTCCTTCTCGGAGGGACACACTCCGGGACCACGGCCAAGGCACTTTCAAGCATTAACCTCTCAGATGCTGCATCTGTGCAATACACATAACAGCAGACAAGACACTTTGCACAGTGCATCCACAATAAAGACATGACATGTATGACAATTATGGAGGGGACAGAAATATAGACTTTGAGCCACTACACAGGACAAAGTATAAGTATAAGTGACCTGCATCCCCTCCTCTTGTTCATTTTATGTGTCTCAGCCAATTCATCTTGAGAAGGTGAAGTTAGCTGCAGTAATATGAACTTCTATAATCTTCTACCAAACTTTCTGTATGAGATATTTTGGTATATGCATTTTGGTCCAGTTCTTCCTCTTATGTGCAATTTGATTCCATCCACTTTTCTTTCCTTTGGAGGCATCATAGGCACAAGTTAGGAGGATATCCCAAAGTATACCCCCATACAAAGGTTGCAACTTATCCTACTGCATAGTATTAACATTTGATAGTTCCCCTATAGGATCCTATTTAGAAAAAAAACACTATTTTGCTCATGAAAAATGGTATTTTTACTGTACGTTGTTCCATTAAATGCCATGCTCTTCTACTAAACCATGTAGTCCATCTATTCCTTACCTTTTTTGTTTTCAGCCATCTAATTTGACTCCCTCTTACTTTTGCTCCAGGAGATTCAAAAACTTCTAATAAACTACATAACAGAGTTATAAACTTGGAGGAATATAATACAAAGTCTTTCCAGAATAGGAATGCAATGAAATAATTCCCATTGACAGCTATTATAATAATGAAAGAACTGGAAATACAAATGAATGTAAATGTGGCAATTGCATTGTGATGACAGTAAGTGTTGTCAAAGTCCCTAAATTAACAATTTGATAAAGGAATTGTATGTATAACAAAAGTAAATGAGATCACCCATATCTCAAGGAGTAAAGCCTAAAAATGAAGGTACAGTTCAGAGGAAGAACCTCTCTTTGTAATATGACTACAGAAAGGCATAGGTATAGAAATGAATTCACAGACCATTATGAAAGGGGGACTGTCTTCTTAAAGTACTTCACAAATGCCATACTGATATTCCCGAATTACTGATTCTTGGTGTTACAGTTGCAGATCTTCACAACAATCGCAGAAATTTAGAAGTAGTACCGCTAAGATGAGGGTTGTGACCCTTCAACTCTGATTCCTTTGGAAGTTTCTTCTTGTTGACTGAGCTGGTAAACTTACTTTCCGGGGTTAGACATGAAGAGACAGTTATGGAACAGCGCACAGCTCCTCTCACCAGCCATTCACCAGAGAGAACTGTAAGGGGATGCACTCCAGACAAACTATTGGCAGAATGTAATATTGCAGAGCTCCCTAATTACACACATCTATGTTTGCAATGTTGGTTTTGAAACAACCATAAAAAGCTGAAAATCTGCCACCCAGAGGAAACCTCTCTTGTCCTGGCTTTCTGAGCATGATGCTTAAAAAAGGCTATGTTCAACAGAAATGATGCCTTTGTAATTAAAAAGATTGGGATTGACACTGCATTGAATTGCTGCCTCTTCTTTTTTTTTGCTGTACACTATATGGACAAAAGTATTTGGACACTGCATGTTTTTCAGAAAAAGTGCTTTATTATTTTATTTAGTAACGTGTCAGCCCTCCTTTTGCTTGTATTACAACACGTAAGCTTCCAGTATATACAGTACATGTCTCCCTCCCTACTTTTTCTCTTATCTTGAGATATTAGTACATCAGTGGCACAAGATGTAATCATGGGGCCCCATACCAACATTTTGACTATGACCACCTTTGGCAGCAAATTCAGAAAATGAAAAGCATAAATAGTGATGTTTGTCTCCCTAATGCACAGGGATAATGTGCACAGTGAGTGGTATTGCAATGCAGAGATAATGTGCATAGTACAGGCATGATCCACTTAGTGGCATTACAGCTTAAGCCCTATTTAGACACAACGATTATCGCTCAAAATTCGCTCAAAAGCCGTCTTTTGAGCGATAATCTTTGTGTTTAAATGTGCCCATCTTTCAGTTTTCTGCCGAACAATGGTTTTTAGTTCTGCTTGATGCGCCCGTGTGACTGAGCCGTTACTGCAGAAAGAAGACAGCCGTACCCGAAGACGCACGTCTCTCTGCAGCGCTGATGAAAGCCGGTCAATGAAGCCGGTCACATGTTCTTTCCTCCGGCGCTGCAGAGAGACATCCGTCTTCAGGTACGGCCGTCTGCTACCTACAGTAATACGGGTGCCGATGCGCCCGTGTGACTGAGCCCTCAAGCAGAACAGCTGATAAGAACTGTTTTCATAAAACTCCTGCATTATAAAGATTGGAATATTTTTTTTAAAGAAAGCAAGAGAAATGAAGGTGTTTAATCTTGATGGCCATCTTATAGCTGTCTTTCTAGATTATTCACTGGACATACAAAAAAAAAAAAACTGAAGCAGTTTCAAGATGTTACAGAGTTTACTGCTACCTTATGCTATTTTGTATCTAGCATAGGTGAAGGTGTGATGCAGGGGGAGACTTTTTTCTTTGCTAATTGTAGGGATGCTGCCCCCTGGATTGATAAACATATCAAATACAATATTTATATAAGACCTTATTCACATGAGCGCTTTCCGCGCACAGGACACGCTTCTATAGAAACCAATGGGTTTCTATAGAAGTGTTCACATGAACGATGGTTAGGCATGCTAAATTTGCGCACCTAGCAAAGATAGGACATGTAACTGCAGGTCGCATCTAAGTTTCGTGGTGTGTGCAAAGATAGCACCTGACCTACCTTTGGTGCGTGCTTTCCATAGATTTCTATGGAAGCTGTAAAGCATGCAGCATGCACCTCGTTTCATGCCAACAGGCTACTTCAAGTAGCAGAATTTAACCCATTCATGCGATCTTTAGAGCAGCATATCCGCAATCTTTTTACGCTGCTATACTGCGCGCCCACAGCGCTCGTCTGAATGATCCCTAATAGTTATAAGTAATCCTTTTTATCAGTGGATTATTGGTAGAGTATTTGACCGCCTGAAATTAGATTATTTGTTAGGTGGGAAGTCCCTGGGTAATGCTCCTCAGCATTAGTGATCTTATTGTGATATTAGGATTTGTTTTACTATTATCACTATTCCTAGAGGATTCATCATTGTCTATCACTCGTGGCCAAGCATGATTGCCTTTCAATTATGGGGTCTTTGCGGTGGGTCCGTAGGTGACTATAGAGACCTATTATTGATCCACAGGTTCTTTTGCAGTGGGGACATTGGTTTCCAAGTGGAAGAAGGTCCTGACAAGGGTTGGCTTGACGTGGCTTCCTCTTGATATGTTTCTCCCTTTCACCCTCCTTTCGTGTCTCTTCAAAATTCACAGCACTGCTGGTAATGGCTGACCCCCAAATTAAGCACTTGAGGGCCAGAGCTTCCCAGTTCTCGAATTCTATGCCACAGTATTTAAGGTTAGCTTTAAGCCTATATTTAAATCTCTTTTGCTGTCCACCAACATTCTGTTTTCCATTCTTGAGTTGAGAGTATATTAATTGCTTTGGAAGACAGTGATAGGGCATTCATACAATATGGCCAGTCCGGCGAAGTTGATGGCAAAGAATCATTGCTTCAATGCTGGTGGTCTTTGCTTTTTCCAGAACAACTGACATTTGTCGGCCTGTCTTCCCAAGAGATTTGCAGGATTTTTCAAAGGCAATGCTGATGTAATCGTTCCAGAAGTTGAGAGTGACATTTGTAGACAGTCCACGTTTTGCAGGTATATAACAGGTTTGGAAGGACAATAGCTTTATAAATAAGCATCTCGGTTTATTCCAATGTTCCTCAACATTTTCAAGGTATTCCATGGATAGATTATCCTTGTGTGTTGCTTGGAGAAGGGTTGATTTAGAGGGCTCTTGAAGGCCTTGGGTGTTCATTTTATATCTTATCTATCTTCGTTAGAGTCTGCATTTAGTGGCAATCTTGATGGCCGTTGTAGATAAAATTAACCTGTGGTCTGTCCAGCAATCATCAGCACCTGTCATGGCTCTTGTGAGAAGTACATTGTGGTGGTCTCTGGCATGTATAATTAAATAGTCTAAGAGGTGCCAATGCTTTGACCGGGGGTGCTTCCATGATGTCTTAAACTTATTGTTCTGGCGGAAGAGCATGTTGGTGATAACAAGGTTATGTTCCGCACATTTGATAAGAAGTAGGATGCCATTCAAGTTGCTGTTTCCAACTTCATCTTTTCCTATCGTCTTTGGCCATACAGAATAGCCTTATGTGTTTATGGGGTTTGATGCGGTGGTGTGTTTTTAATTCTCTTCTCTCTCTCTCTCTCTCTCTCTCTCTCTCTCTCTCTCTCTCTCTCAGTTGGCGCTTTAAATTCTATGTGTAAAACATAAATAATGAATATAATTTGCCATGGGGACAAAACTAAAAGATATAGTGTTTTTTTATCTATTCAACAATTTCAACCAGCTATTGTTTGTCTACTAGAAACACACTTAACAGGAGATACTGTACACTTGCGTCACCATTCTGTATGGACACATTCTTTTCCTTCTGTACACTCAAGTTATTTGCATGGATTAATGTGTACTGATTTATCTCTTTTAAGTGTGAGTCATCTTTTATAGATTCTATGGGATTTGTTTGTCTTAAATGTATTATTGCGCAAAAGAAATATTTTTAGTGGCGATATATGTCCCCCTCTGGATTCCAGCGAATGTATTAAGAACATGATAGAATTTGTGGCTATATCCCCTGCTGTTCCTAAAATAATTGTGAGCTATTTTAATAATTGTCTGGATCCCTGTTTGGATAAATTTAATAAAGACCGAATGATGGCTTTTACTTCCCCAACTACTTTCGCATGTTTTTTAATGGAATTATGTTTATGTGATCTGTGGAGGTTGCACAATCCAGAAGGTCAACAATACTCTTGTTATTCCAGTTCACATAATACACTTTCTAGACTAGATCTCCTCTGATAGTAATGGTGATAGTGATGGTACTCGATATATGCTTTCTTATGTTCGAAAAGTGGAATATTTACCACAAACTGATCACTTTCCACTCTATTTGTTGTTGACCATGAATGGTTGGGGATTTGGTTTGGATAGAGTTTGGAGGTTAAATCCATTTTGGTTGAACTTGATGGTAATGCTACATTGGTGGAGGCTCTATTGGAATATTTTCAGATTAGTAGTGGCTCTTCCTCAGTGTCTATAATGTGGGATGCTATGAAGACATTTATACGTGGTCATTATATACAGAAGATCAGCCAACATAAGTCTAAATCTCAGGATGCCATTGCAGCCCTTCTGCGATGAGCTTTAGATGCAGAGCAAGCCTATATATATTCACCCTCTAATCAGTTGAAAATTAAATGGCAAGAGGCACAGTCTCAACTTGCAGATAATCTGAGAGATGTTGCAAAAAATAAGTGTATTTTTATGAAGCAGAGGATCTTTGAGGGAGGGGAAGCAGAGGGTTATTTATTGGCTTCTATAATTAAGGCAAAGGAATCATCATCATATATTGCAGCATTGAAAAGGTCTCATAATTCTTTGGTTATAAAGGAGGATGACATTTTAAAGATATTTTTACTCTATTTTAAAAACCTATATGGTTTTAAGTTAAAGGGGTGGTCTCGCGAAAGCAAGTGGGTCTATACACTTCTGTATGGCCATATTAATGCACTTTGTAATATACATCGTGCATTAAATATGAGCCATACAGAAGTTATTCACTTACCTGCTCCGTTGCTAGCGTCCCCGTTGCCATGGTTCCGTCTAACTTCGGTGTCTTCTTGCTTTTTTAGACGCGCTTGCGCAGATGCATCTTCTCCCTTCGGCTGGTCTTGGAAGCATCGGAGTTTTGGCTCCGCCCCCTTTTCGCGTCATCGCGTAGCTCCGCCCCCGTCATGTGCCGATTCCAGCCAATCAGGAGGCTGGAACCGGCACACGTCATGGGGCGGAGCTACGCGATGATGCGTACAAGGGGGCGGAGCCAAAATGCCGATGCTGCCGAGCGGAGCCGAAGGGAGAAGAAGGGAGAAGACGGATCTGCGCAAGCGCGTCTAAAAAGGCAAGAAGACACCGAAGTTAGACGGAACCATGGCAACGGGGACGCTAGCAACGGAGCAGGTAAGTGAATAACTTCTGTATGGCTCATATTTAATGCACGATGTATATTACAAAGTGCATTAATATGGCCATACAGAAGTGTATAGACCCACTTGCTTTCGCGAGACCACCCCTTTAAGTGTGGATTGTGAAGATCTTTGTGAATATTTGGCTCGGCTGCAATTGCCAATTTTGTCTGATGATCCGGGAGTAATATTAGAGGCTTATTTGACACTGAATGGGTTAAGGGACGCAGTAGTAACACTTCCTAATGAAAAGATACCTCGGTTGGATGGTCTTTCAAATGAATTTTTTAAGCGTCACTATGATATGCTTCTGCCATGCTTATTGATGGGGTTTAATGAATCATTACATGAAGGCATTCTTCCACCATCAATGTGAGATGCTATGATTGTCTTAATACCTAAACCAGGAAAGAATTTGGCTCTTTCTGATTCCTATGCAATATCTCTGTTGTCTACTGATGTTATAATCTTAGCAAAGGTACTTGCGAATAGATAAATTTTAGTAATGACTCATATAATACATGAGTATCAGTCGGGCTTCATGCCAAACAAATCAACTGCTATTAATTAAAGGAGGTAAAGGTCTATTTACACGGGATGAATGTCGGGCAAACGATGCTCGACACTCGTCCCTGTGTTCTCTTACTCCTGTGCTCCTGCACGGGAGCTAGCAGAGCTGTCTCGCTTACAGAGCGGCCAGCAGGGGGGCGGGGCAGTGCAGGAAAGTTTTCTCCTCTCGCTCCCCCGTCCCACTCCTTTAAAATAACACAGTGGCTGTTCAATACTGAACGGCCGCTGTTTAAACTGAACGATGAGCGAAGAGCTCATCGCTGATCCTGTATGCTAGCATAAACGATGAGCGATGAGCTCATCGTTCAGTTTAAACAGCGGCCCTGTGCTATCTCAATGGACAGGGGCAGGGGAGCGAGGGAAGAGAAATCTCCTGCACTGCTTCGTCCCCCTGCTGGCCCCTCTGTGAGCGAGACAGCTCTGCTAGCTCCCATGCAGGGGCACGGGATCGAAGAAACACAAGGACAAGTGTCGGGCATTGTTTGCCCAATATTTGTCCCATGTAAATGGACCTTTACACCTGAATCTTCAGGCAGATCATCAAGTTTATGGGAACAGGGCTATTTTTTCACTTGACACTACCAAAGCTTTTCACAGTGTTGAGTGGAATTATTTATGAACTGTTCTTCATAGAATGGGTTTTGGTGAGAAATTTGTGGCATGGGGGTAAAATACTGTATTCAGTGCCAGGGGCAAGAGTGAGGGTAAATCGTCACATTTCAGGGCGGATGTTGTTTGAGATGGAAGCAAGGCAGGGGTGTCCCCTGTCCTCTCTTCTCTTTGCCTTGGAAATTAAGCACCTGGTTAGTTTGTTAAGGTAATCACCCAACATAGTTGGATTACAGTATGGGAAGATTGAGAAATGCATCTCATTATATACAGTTGATGTGTTGTTGTACATGGGGGATCTGAATAGATCGGTGAGTCCTATTATGTCATTTTTCATATATTTGGTAAGATGTTATGTCTCATTATGAAGTGGGGTCAATCTGTAATTCTTCTTTTAGATCCCTTGCCAGTGGATATTCATTGGAACATTAGCAACTACAAATAGTGCAGGAATTCAAATATTTGGGAGTTGTGGTATCTTCTTAGTCTCAAGACTATATTTATACTAATTTGCTTCCATTAGTTCAAAAATTTGAGAAAAAGGTCAAGGTATGGAAATGTCTCCCATTGTCAATAATTGGCAGAGCAAATCTTATTAAAATGGTTTTGATGCTAAAATACTTTATATACTTCAAAACTCTCCAGTTTGGATTCCATTACAATATTTTTTTAGACTTCATACAATATTTAGGAGTTTTCTATAGAACAAAAAATCAGCTAGAATTTAAATCTTTTACAGGCCGAATTCACTTTTCCCAAAGTTTTTCCTTTTTTTGTATTTTTAAATTTGAAGGTGATTTATGTTTTTTTAAATAATTAACTGAATTTATCATAATTTTTTTTAACGTCTCCACTTGGGAACATTGGCCACCTCTGACTACTAAGATAACACAGGATGAATACGGAGACAAACCTATGTAAATGCATTTTTTGGAAATAAAACTTGATTTTATAAAATACAAATGAAACCTGACCTTATAACATAATATTAAAAATATTCTATTTACAAAATTAATAAAATGATTACAGTTTGATAGAAAACAGTAAATATGCTTGTTCTTTACATATTCTTTGCATTGAAGATGTGTATATTTTTACAATGGGCACTAGATAATGATCAGTCTTTTTTCGGCTTTTTGGCCTAGGTCGAATGAATTATTTTTTAGGGTTCATTCTTAGCAGTACCATGGTTACCTTTCAACGAAAATCAAAGCGTGTCACCTGATTCTCAAGCTCCTTGCTCAAAGGCCAGCAGGCAACTTCAGTAAAATTGAGGACATTCGTGAAAAGATTTCCCCACCATTTTTTGTTGCGGAATTGTGGCTGATAACTGCTAAGCATTTAATCAAAGAGATCTACTCCCCCAATCCCAATTTTCTTCTTTCTTTGTGCTGAAATATTGCTTGGCAGTTTGCAATGATAGGTGACCTTCATAATTCAATGCCACTGTTATGACAGCATTGTCATTCCAACAACAATCAAATACTGAAGCATCAGTCCTGAAATCGAATGATCCTCTTTTTCATTTCTTTTATTGAAACCAGTGGGCAGTTATTTGTTCTGTTTTCTTGCACAGTACCTGTGGCCTTGAATCCTTTGATTTCAGGTCCTTCAACAACTGATATGAAGTAAAAAAGTTATTGAGAAAAATTTCAACTTGTAACCGATTGGCTACAAGGCCGTTCACAAGCCTTGATCCAAATGGTTCATTCGAAATTTCAGTTTTTCCAGCATAGATTTTTATTTTATAGGAGAACCCACTTCTTGTGCACATCATCCATATATTGAATCTGAATCGTATCAGTTTTCCTCTAACAAATAATTTTTCATGAGTGACCATAGTATGGAACCATGCATTCATCAATACTCACTTTTTTATGAAACAAACCAAACTGTGTGTATTTGGAAGTGAGTTCCTGACAGACAGGCTGTATCTTTCCCAATTTGTCAACTGTTTGTAGGAATGAGTTATCCATAAGATTACATTTTTCTTTAATTTCTCTGAATCTGTTCCTTGATATGACCGTTGCAACAAATGAAATTTCCAGATCTTCTGCCATTCCCCAGTAGGCATTTTCTGAGGGTACTGAGTGGTACCCACTGAACAAAAGCAACCCAAAGAACTGAGCGATGATCTTCTAACCTATTTCCAAATCAGTGTTGTGCTGGGCAGCATAGGTTTTCATCATCTCAGCCAAGTGAGAAAGGTTTGACAGAAATTTGAAAAATAAATAAACACTTTTGGGTGATAATTAGTTCTGGGAATCTGTTCTGAATGGCTTTAAAGGGCTCCAATCCTAAATTAACTTTGAAAGTTGTTCCTTCACTCTATTTTGGATTTTCTGGGGGAGATTTTTTTCTCTTTTTATGAGGAGGCTGCTTTGGATTTCTGTCTCAGAGTGGGATGTTGAAGGTTTAGATGACATAATAGAGGGACATTCTTTGTCATCTTGTGAGCACCTATTTTTTTGAAGAAACAGATACACTTACTTGGTCACAGACATTAGAAGGGATAACTGGTGCTAGGACATTTTCATCCATATCCTCTTCATCAGTGACTCTGTCATTCTTCTCTGGTGGTAGCTGGCAGATCTCAGTCTCATTGTCACTGCTTTTGAGAAATTCCAAATCACTAAGTGATTGCAAAAAATGTATGGCTTTTTCAACTGTTTTAAAAACTTGATTTGAACGAGACATACCAGAAGGAAAAAAAGAAGTGAACAGTTCAAAGACTGTTCAAAGACTCAAGTCATATACAAGGAGTAGAGATTGGTTTGTTTACTATTGATAAGACATGTCTAGACTAGTCTCCAATACTAGCATAATGATATCAGACCAATGTTCCCAATTGGGAACAACGAATTTCAAGAGTTCCTACTGTGTAAATAAAGCGCCTTTTCTTACCAATTTGCTTTTAAAAATTATCAACAATCATTCCTCATCACAAAATATAATTGGCACCCATGACAGAATGTCAAGAGTAAAAAAAAAGTTGAACAAGATTCAAAAATGTTAACCCTCAAAATTATCGAGTTGGTTTTATTCAAATGAACATATATTGTAGGTGATTTCATGGAAAAATACTTTTTATGTTGAATTCATTATGCAAACTAAATAAAAAATTTATTTCTTAACAAAAGTGGTAAATTTTAGGCCACTAAAAAAAGTTGAAAAGTTATGAATGATCCCATTTCGGAACATTGGCATGTAAAAAGTTAAATTGGAGACTCTTCAAAGGGATAAACAGTCTGGAGGTCTGGCAATTCCAAATGCTTAGATATATTTTTTGATGTTGCAATTGCAACAGTTTTCCAGTTTCCTCTTTTACGACATATGTTTGTTGCTGCAGCCTGACCAGTATCTGTGCTTATGTTTCCAGACACTTTGGTGAATTTTCTTGAGTGTTCTGAAGCTACAAAGGGTGTAATATCTTATTTATATAAACAGATACTTTCTTACTTTTTAATGCAAATTCACAAGAAAAGTAATAGAAAAATGGTCCTTTTGACACCAGCTCACTATCAGAGTTGGTGTTTTCGTGACCTGAGCCATCAACCGCAGACCACGGCAGCCTTGGCTCACATCCCAAACACGCTTCATCCGGCGGTGCTCTAGGTGCAATAAATGGCTATGGAGAAAATTAAAGGTGCCTGCAGACTTTCTCCACTTCAAATTCATGCTTAAAACTTATAACCTAGCCCTTAACCATGCCAAACAAGTTTATTTCACCTCCCTTGTCTCCTTACTATCGCACAACCTCAATCGACTCTTCGACACCTTCCACTCCCTCCTCAGCCCCAAAGAACAGGCCCCTGTGATGGATCTTCGTGCTGGAGAACTAGCCTTGTATTTAAGAAAAAAACAAAAAACGACAACATCCGAAAAAGAAATATCTGAAAACTGCATGGCTTGCCACGATCCCAGTCTCCTCAGCACTGCATCCATCACCCATTCACTTTCAATGTTAGAACCAACAACAGAGGGCGAAGTCTTCAGGATGCTTTCCGCTGCTCGCCCCACCACCTGCCCTAGCGACCCTCTCTCCTCTCACCTTCTCCGGTCCCTCTCCCTGGCTTTCATTACCCACCTCACCACCATCTGCAACCTCTCCCTAACCTCTGGAACCTTCTCCTCCCCATTCAAACACTTCATCATATCCCCTCTGCTAAAAAAAAAATAACCCTTGACCTGACCGATGCCGCCAACTACTGACCCATCTCAAACCTCCCCTTCATCTCCAAATTACTAGAACGTCTGGTCTACTCCCGCCTCACATGCTTTCTCTGTGACAACTCTCTCCTCCATTTCCTCCCGTCCGGTTTCCGCCTCCTGCACTTGACTGAAAACACCCACACAAAAGTATCAAATGACCTAATAATGGCAAAGTCGAGGGGTGACTAATCCCTATTAATCCTCCTTGACCTCTCTGCTGCATTTGACACTGTTGACCATGACTTCTTTCTCACTATCCGCTCTATCAACCTAAAAGACACTGCTCTCTCCTGGTTCTCCTCCTACCTCTCTAACAGCTCTTTCAGCATCTTCTTCACTGGCTTCATCTCCTCTCTACTTCCTCTCTCTCTCAAGGTTCCCCAGGGCTCGGTCCTTGGTTCCCTTCTCTTTTCTATCTACACAGCCCCATATGGACAAACTATCCACTAATCCAGCTTCCAATACCATCTCTACACTGACGACACCAAACTATGCACCTCCTCCTGTGACATCTCTGAACCATTTCTCCAAAATATCACTGACTGTCTGTCCGCTGTCTCTAATAATATGTCCACCCTTTTCTCAAACTTAACCTCTCTAAAACTGACCTTCTCGTCTTTTTGCCTTCCAACCGACCTCCCCTCAACATCTCCATTCCAGTGTCTGGCACCATCAACCCCCAGACAGCATGCCCACTGCCTTGGGGTCACACTGGACTCTGACCTATCCTTTACCCCCCACATCTAATCTCTGACCCGAACATGCCACGTGCACCTCAGGAATATTGCTAAAACCTGGCCGTTCCTCACCGCGGATACACTAAAGACACTCGTTGTCGCCCTCATCCACTCCCAACTCGACTACTGCAACTTGCTATTCACTGGCCTTCCCCGCACCAGACTCTCCCTCCCCAGCCCACACTAAATGTGGCAGCTAGGCTCATTTTTTTATCCAGCCATTCTGCTGATGCCTCTGCACTATGCCAGTCATTGCATTGGCTGCCCATCCACTACAGAACTAAATTTAAACTCCTCACCCTCACCCATAAAGCTCTCCATGGTGCTGCGCCACCGTACATCGCTTCCCTCCTGTCCGTACACCACCCAGCCCGCCCACTCTGATCTGCTAACACACTCAGACTAAACAGCCCTCTAATATGAACCTCACATGCTTGCCTAGAGGACTTCACCAAAGCAGCAGCCATCCTCTGGAATACTCTACCCTAAGGCACACGAACAATTCCCGATGCACAAAATTTCAGATGCGTTTTAAAAACGCACCTCTTTAGGGAGGCATACCAAATCTCCTGACCTAGTCCTCCTATCTCTCCCTATGGCTCCCCATACCATCCACCCTGCTTATCGCATATGACCTCTATCCCTGCACGTCGTTTGCTTCCTAATAATTGACTTCCACATGTAACTCCTGTACTACCCGTGTTCCCCTATGCCTTATCTCCCCCCCCTTGTACTTCCTGTATCACCCCCACCCCGTTGTCTTCAAACTGATTGTATATCACGTTATTGTTGTATTGTCTGTGTTCTCCCATGCCTAAAAGTGCTGCAGAATAAGTTGGCGCTATACAAATAAAAATTATTAATATTTTCTTTTTCTAACATCAGTTCACCATCAAAGCTGTTTTTTCCATTTGTCATTTTCTTTTTCTAACATCAGTTCACCAGCTAATGCATCTTAGGTTTATTCACCAGCCTCCAGCTGCCTTCTCCAGTATATACAGGGCGATTGTGCTTCAGGTGCATATTAGCACCTGTGTCAATGGAGATTGTTGGATCTCAGCCCTGTGTCTTTTTAAAGACATGTTAGGAGGCCTCCATTTTCATTAGAAGTTACCTGTTACAGTACTAGTAGTGTGCACAGGTACGCACGGCGCGGGACTCCCTGACACTGACCCACGCCAATGTCCCTTCCTGGAGATGGCCCCAAAGGTGGACAGGTCCAGGCCGCCAACACTTACCCTACGCTGCCTAGTGGCAGGAGAGGAAGGAACTGTCGTACCTGTGCAACCGGAGGGATAAACAACTTCAAAAAGGATTTATGAAACACCCTATGCACCCTTAAGAACCTGGTAAATCCAACTCATAAGCTAGAGGATTAATGACTCACGTTATGGCAAAGGGACCAATAAAACGCGGCGCAAGCTTTACCAAGGGAGCTTCAATTTCAAATTCTTCGTGGACAGATAGACCTTCTGACCAACCTTAAATGGCTCCGACACAGTGGACCTTTTACAACTACGCAGTTGCATATGACCACTTGCTTCCTCCAGATTCTTGTGCACACCATTCCAGAACTCCCGCAACTCACTAGTAACAACATCAACAGCGGGACAAACTGTAGGTACTGGAATGGAAGTCAGAAATCGGGGATGCGGACCGAACACACAGAAGAAAGGTGACACCCCCATCGCAGAACTGATACGATTATGTATGGGATATTCGGCCAAGGGTAAAAACTCTACCCACCAACTGACCCTCTCATCCACAAAAAGATGCAAGTATTGTACTAGGTCTTGATTTTTTCATTCCATTTGCCCATTTGTCTTTGGATGAAATGCTGATGAGAAGGAAAGAGATGTTCCCAAGTTTTTACAGAAGGCCCTCCAAAATTGGGCCACGAATTAAACCCCCTGATCCGAAACTTTATTGACCATTATTCTGTGCAATCTTATAATCTCGCTAATAAAAATCTTCACTAATTCAGCGGCAGACGGTAATTTTTACAAATCAACGAAATGGGCCATTTTCGAGAATCTGTCAATAACTACCAAAATGGTGGGACAACCTTGTGACAAAGGCAGGTCCGTGACAAAGTCCATGGACACGTGCGACCATGGACTACCAAGTACTGACAACGCCATTAACTGTCCCTCAGGGCTCTTACGGTGACTCTTACCACGTGCACAAGCTGAACACCGATTTACGAACTCCTGGACCTCCCGTGCCATGCTGGGCCACCAGTAGAATCGGGAACATAGCTCAAGAGTCCCAGCATGCCCTGAAAAAATGGAGGAATGAGACTCCTTCAGAACCAACAACCACAGAGACATCGGTACAAATAACTTTCCTGCTGGAACCCCCTCGGGAGCTTCTTGTTGGTATTCCTGAAGCTGAGCTGGAGTGTTCTGTGTCAGAGCTGCCCCCACGACACCGGGTGGGAGGATGCTTTCCGGAGAAGAGTCCATAACCTCTGGAGTCCCGAAACTGCGGGAGAGGGCGTCAGCTTTCACATTTTTATCTCCCAGCAGATACGTGACTGTAAAATTGAACCTCGAGAAGAAAAGTGCCCACCTGGCTTGCCGCACATTGAGACTCTTAGCATTCTCAAGATACACTAAGTTCTTGTGATCAGTGAAGACTGTCACCTGGTGTTGAGCCCCCTCCAGAAGATGATGCCATTCCTCAAATGTCCATTTTAGTGCCAACAATTCCCTGTTCCCAACATCGTAGTTGCGCTCGGCGCTACTGAACTTACGGGAAAAGAAGGCACATGGACTATACCCAGAACGGCCCACCAATTCCTGGGAGAGGACTGCACTCACCCCAACCTCAGAAGCATCTACCTCTACGAAAAAGGGCTTCTGAGGGTCCGGCTGAGCAAGCATTGGCGCGGTGGAAAAAGCCCTCTTAAGTTGCTCAAACGCCTCTGAAGCTTCCGGAGACCACGACGTCACGTCCGCTACTTTTTTTAGTAAGATCAGTTAGCGGTTGTGCAATCACTGAAAAATTTCTGATAAATTTTCTGTAAAAGTTGGCAAACCCAAGAAAACGCTGAAGAGCCTTCAAATTATCTGGTTTAGCCCATTGTGTGATTGCCGCAACCTTGTCTGACTCCATACACACATCAGTTGGAGTAATGATATACAAAAGGAATGACACGTGTTTGACCCCAAATGAGCACTTCTCCAATTTAACATACAATTGGTACTCCCGTAGCCATTCTAGCACTAAATGGAAATGTCTGACATGCGTGTCCTAATCCGACGAGCGCACCAAAATGTCGTCCAAATAGGCAACCATAAAACCCCCTAGATAATCATGGAAAACCGTGTTCATAAATCATTGGACAACCGCAGGGGTGTTGCATAACCTGAAGGGCATAACCCGACACCCGAAGTGCCCCAACGGGGTGTTGAACATGGTCTTCCACTCGTCATCAGACTTAATACGTATAAGATTATAAGCCCCCCGAAGGTCAAGCTTAGAGGATCAGCATGCTCCCACCACCTGATTCAACAGATCAGGGATCAGAGGGAGCGAGCACTGATTCTTTATGGTGATCTTGTTTAAAGCCCAATAGTCTACACAAGGCCGCAAATACCCATCTTTCTTTTCAACAAACAATAGGCCTGCTCCAGCTGGTGACTTTGATGGTCTGATATGTTCTTTGGCTAAAGCCTCTGAAATATAGGATTTAAGAGCCTCATGCTCCCGACCTGACAGGATAAATATGGCCCCCTTAGGGATGGGACTATCCGGGACAAGATCAATCCTACAATCACATTCGCGGTGTGGGGGTAATACCTCAGAAAACTTCTTAGAGAACACATCTTGAAAATCCCGTAAGTAGTCCAGAATACTAATAGTATCGGTGGAGCACAATGTAACAGGCTCTAGATGATCCTGACAGAACCCTCCCCACCAAACTAGCTCCAGAGTAGTCCAATCGAACTGAGGCTTGTGCGTCCTTAGCCATGGCAATCCCAGAATGATATCCACAGACATCTTCTCCATGACCAAAAATGAAATAACCTCTGAATGTAATGCACCCACCATAAACCGAAGTTCTGGTGTCCTCCAACGCACTACCCCAGAAGACAGAGGGGTTGCATCGATACTGGTAAAGTGGATCGTCAAACCTTACCAGTAAAACTTGATAACAGTGGTCTTACAAACTGCAAATGGACAAAGGTTCGCGTCAAATGCACAATCAATAAATGCCTGTCCCAACCTGTGAAAAGCCTTGTAAGACACACTACAAGGCACCAGTAATTTAGGGAGTACCTGACCTTCTAGATGACCCTCCCGAAAGTTACCTAGGAGCTGAAGTTTTCCTACTGCTTCCAAGAAGGCGTGGCTGAGCCCCGACAGCTGAAGGGAGGTGAGTATGCTTTTTTTTTCACACTACTTTTCTTGGATTTTCAGGGAAGGGCTTATGTTTGAAGCCCTTCCCTGAAATCCAATGTCGGGAATGCCGGCAGCAGGATTCTCTACCGCAGCTGTCATGAGTAACAAATGTAGCAGTAGGGAACTCTTTTAACTAGCGGGGGCGAAGGAAATATCTGCCGCATGCGGCAGATGTGTTCTTCATGCCCGCGGGGGTCACAGCAGCGGAGGAGATGTAAGTATTTTTTTAAATTTTTTTTACACTAAAATGTTTTTTTTTCAGGGAAGGGCTTATATGTAAAACTCTTCCCTGAAAAAGAATGCAGGGAGGCGGCAGACCATTGTTTTCAATGGAACCGCAGGCAGCAGCTGCGGCTCCATTGAAGACAATGCGTGCATTCCCAATGGTGCACGCATCTCCTGTCTTTGCAGGCACGCACCTGCAAAGTACGGACATGTGCACACACCATAGGGAATGCATTGTTATAAATACAAGCGTGTTTTTGTGCGTGCCTACGCACGCACAAAAACACGCTCATGTGACCCCACCCTAAGAGATTTTACTTTGTTTTTCAATGGAATTGTACAGATAACAAGCCACATTAAAGGTAGAAATAAATGATTGATCTTTGTCGGATTTTTTAACATGACATGTAACAGGGGGTGTGTAGACTTTCATATGCCCCTTGGCATTGATGCCCTAGATATATTCCTATTTTGCCTACATGATAAACAGCACCCTGCCTAATACACAACTGTCACCACAATGAAAAGTAATGGTACATAAAGTGCATGAAAACTAAAGTGTGCTTTTGATTTTAGAGGCGTATGTCATTTGTACTAATAGTGCCATTAAACACATCAATGACTACCTAAAATGCTGCATTTTCATTTATTGAGCAGCTTGATATGAAATTATAAGAGTTTGAGATTCATACTTTGAATATCGCATTGAACTAGCAAGAAAAGGTCTGATAACTCCTGGGCATGCTATTGTGTTGTCATGGAAACTTAAGTGCAGCACGTCGCCGGCATGGCAGAATAAACATTTCAGAGCAACTCTTAGAATTTAGCCTTGTTGTATTAGGAACAATTGCCCTGATGGCCAGGTTTGTTTAAAAGTACAAAATCCATCATGGTGACACGTTCTGCACAACCTTATCGATGATTTCCTTTTCATGGTGTATAATATTATTATTTTATGTTGCAATAACCTGTGACAGCTAAGTCTACATTAATATACATATTTTAAGAAGTGTTACACATAATGCACATCCGTTAAAAGGTATTTTGAAGTAGCTTTTATCAAACCATTACATATAACCCCTTCGCGCTGCAGCTCTTATTCATTTTCTTCTTTTCAATTTTTCGTACGCACTTTCAAAAAATCATAGCTTTTATTTTTCTGGCGACACAGCTACATGGGGGCTTGTTTTTGGTGGGACACACGTATTTTTCAGTGGTACTATTTATTTTACCATGTAATGTATGTAAGTGTGCAGAAATTGAAAAAATGCACTTGTGTCATTTTGGGGAGTTTACTTTTACAATGCTCACGGTACAGTAAAAATGACATATTTGCTTTATTCTGTGGGTCAGTACCATTATAGCCATACCAAGTATATATAGATTTTTCATGTGGTACTAAAAAGTAATAAAATACCTTTTTAAAAAATTGCATAACTTTTTTTCTTTTTCCGTCACTGGGATTGTGTGCATTTTTTTTTTGCATGACAGTTTTGTAGTTTTTATTGATAGCATTTTGGGGTGCAGACAACTTTTGGAGTCGGGGTGATCAAAAACATGCAATTCTGGCATTGTGTTTTTTACTTTCAAAGGTTGAAGTAAGACAAGCGATTTTTTTGTGTTCACCTATGTGCGCAAAAAAAATGCGCTCCACGGATCTGCAAAATGCACGTGACCAAAGCTCTGTGATGTCCAATCAGGGGCCGTGCTCAGCCATTCAATGTAAATATTCTTCCTCAGATATAGCTTATTAGAAGGTTGATGAAGAAACCTAAAGGCCCCTTTACACTTAACGATTATCGCTCAAAATTGGCTCAAAAGCCACCTTTTGAGCGATAATCGTTGCTTGTAAATGTGTGCTTATCGTGCAGTTACCACTAGAGATGAGCGAACGTGCTCGGCCCCGCCCCTTTTTCGCCCGAATACCGCGATTTTCGAGTACTTCACTACTCGGGTGAAAAGTACTCGGGTGCGCCGGGGGGCGGGGAGAGGCGTGGCGGCGTGGGGGGTAGCAGCGGGGAACAGGGGGGAGCCCTCTCTCTCTCCCTCTCCCCCCCACTCCCCGCTGCAACCCCCCACACCGCCACAGCGACCCCCGAATTTTTTCGCCCGAGTACGGAAGTACTCGAAAATCGCGGTATTCGGGCGAAAAAGGGGCGTGGCCGAGCACGTTCGCTCATCTCTAGTTACCACGCATTTTTCTTCAATCACTGAGTTCAGCTCAGCTTAAACTCCATCATCCCTGATAAGAGGGATGTATTTAGTTATGTATTTAGAGAACAGGCCACCCGCTGTTCTCTAAATACATGCAAATGAAGCTTGTTAGCTACTAATGGGCTGATTAGCCCATTAGTAGCTAATGCAAAATGATCACTCAAAACTGTCAGTTTCGGATGAATTTTGAGCGATTATCTGTGTGCATAAATGGGGCTTAAGTTGTTTCAAAAACTTGCTGTAACATCAACTACAAGATTAGTTTGTTTCTCTTTCTGAGAACAATCATATCAAATATTTTGGTAATGCATTCCGTAGTATTTGGCAACATAGACTTTGGAATCTTGGCAACACTGCTTTGGGTACCTGGACCTTGCTGAATCAAGCACATGATCACAGTTAGTAACATAGTATGTTAGGTTGAAAAAAGACATATGTCTATCCAGTTCAGTTTATTGCCCCCCCAATGTTGATCCAGGGTAAAGCTAAAAAATATATGAGGTAGAAGCCAATTTTTCCCATTTAAGGGAAAAAAAAATTCTTCCTGACTCCAATCTGGCAATCAAAATAATCTCTGGATCAACAACCCTTCTGATTCAGTTAGTCACTATAACATGTAATATGATAACGCTCAAGAAAGGCATCCAGGCTCCTCTTAAACTCTTTTATCAAGTTCGCCATCACCACCTCCTAGGGCAAAGAGTTCCATAGTCTCGCTGCTCTTACAGAAAATAACTTTTCTATGCTGGTATAGAAAACTTCTTTCCTCTAGACGTAGAGGATACCCCCTTGTTACAGTCCTGGGTATAAATAAATGATGGGAGAGGTCTCTTTATTGTCCCCTAATATATTTATGCATAGTTATTAGGTTGCTCCTCAGTTGTCTTTTTTCTAAACTCAATAACCCCAATTTTGATAACCTCTCTGGGTATTGTAGTCCACCCATTTCATTTATTACTTTTGCCTACTTTTGTACCCGCTCAAGCTCTGATATGTCCTCCTTGAGTACCAGTGCCCAAAATTGTACACAATATTCCATGTGTGGTCTGACCAGTGACTTGTAAAAAGGAGCAACAATGTGCTCGTCATGTGCCCCTAGACTTCTTTTGAAGTACCCCATGATCCTATTTGCCTTGGCAGCAGCTGCCTGACACTGATTGACCCAGTTAAGCTTGATAAAGACCTTATACAGGTCGAAACGTCACAGCTGTATATGGAGGAATAAAGGTTTTTTTATACATCTACAAAAAAATCCTGGAATGCTGACTTCGCCATTATTCTGAGAATTAGTAACGATAGTGAGACCGACAGAGAGAGAGAGAGAGAGCAATAGAGAGACAGAGTGAGAGAGCAATAGAGACAGAGTGAGCGATAGACAGTGAGAGAAAGAGCGATAGAGAGATAGCAATAGAGAGAGAGACAACGCTAGAGAGACAGAGAGAGAGCAATAAAGAGACAGAGTGAGAGAGCGATATAGAACAAGAGACAGTCAGAGAGAGAGAGCCATAGAGAGACCCAGAGAAAGCGATAGACATAGAGAGACACAGAAAGAGATAGACAGAAAGAGAGAGCGATATAGAGCAAGAGACAGAGAGAAAGAGAACAAAAGAGACAGAGCGATACCGAGACAGAAAGAGAGAGAGATAGACAGAAACAGACAGAGAGTCAGATAGACAATGAAAGAGACTGATAGAGAGAGAGAGGCAGACAGAGAGAGAGAGACAAACAGAGAGAGAGACAGGGAGAAAGACAGACAAGCAATATATGCTTGCGTGAAAGAGCCCTTATGTAGTATCTGCAGTTAGTGGGAACTGCATGCAGAAATCTTTTTCTTTAATTCTTGCCCTGCTAATACAATAGCACTCTTCGCATTTCCAAAATAGGAAGGGGTAGTTTATTTTGGCTTGTCTTTTGGTTTTTGCCATTGGTCCTTTACCTTGGTTTACAGCCCTATTTATATCCGTATTAATTCAGAGAATATACAATGAGGTGCATTATTCAAGGGAAGGTACACGATATACATCATACCTTTTGCCACTGTCTTTTTAATTGCTATGAAACTGCTCATTAGCTCTATGCCCCAAACCAGGCACTGCAGTTTAATCTCTTGTCCATATATAAATGTAATTAATGTCTGATACCAACATATTTTTCAATGTCCTTCAATGACTTGTGAATATTTTTGCTTAATGAAATGGTCAGTAGAGGTATCAGTTCTTAAGCAATTATTAAATACATGCACAATTTAATATATTCACATTTAGCATCTCTTCAATGTATCATCATGCATTGATATCTTATATTTCTGCACCTATGAATATTAATCATCCAGTTGTATTTCCTCCTCTTTCTAATCATCCCGTCTATTGTGTGTTGCTTAGACAGCTCCTTTTTTTTTTAAACTTTTTTCCCTAGGACTGTCACATTTTCCCTGATACACCCAGAAGTCTGTATGATTGTGTGTGCAGTAAAGCATTCAGCCAGGCCATCAAAGGATCCCACTTATTAGAGTCACACAGCATGCATTAATTACAAAATAATATAACCCAAGACAGAAGGAAATAATATGCAGCTAGAAGAGTTTTCCCTTCTGTAGAGTGCATCTGACTAATATACATTAATGTGATTTACATGTGCAAAGAGGAAACAGTAAATATGCTAAATCTGACCATCCATACACATCAGATTAATGTTGTCCAAACCTGCCAATTTCGATGGAATAAGCCGACCATTTAATGTGCATGTGGGTGTCCTGACTCTTCCCTGATGGCAGATGTTGAGGGGATAGAAGGATCAGGCAGTTGGAATTCAAGTGCTCCATACTTTTGTTTTTGAGGAGATAAGCCACTCTCAGAGGTGTCTGGCAGCAGTTTATTCCTCTCTGCCCCTTCAAAACCAAGTCAAGCATGCATGTGGGAGTTGGGAGATGTAGTTATAAACTGAACAAGCTTTAATTCAATAGCTATCCTAATTCTAAGCCTAGTTTAAGGACGTGTTTACACATTGCAGAAATGCTGCGGATTTGTTGAAGAATTTCCACTGGTTAGGGTTACAGTGCAGTAACAGTAGAAAATCTGCAGCTTTGTTTTCCTTTACATGTGCACTGGATTTGCTTTAATCCTATTCACTTTGATAGTAAACTTCTCCGCTGTGGGTTTTCAGCAATGTGTGAAAATGCTGAAATCTAAGAGGTACAGATAAGTAGCAGCAACCTGCTCTGCACCCTCTTGCCATGCAGCCACCAATCTGCTACTGTATTTATAAGCATCACTTCCACAGTAAACACAGCCATATACTGTTACCTACAACTCCCAACATGCATAGAGCTTGTTTACCGACCAGTGTTGTAGCTCCGCCCACCGCTTACAGGTCCTGCAACCATCACCCACCTCAGTCAGTGCCAGAGAAGCAGACAGACAGGAGCTTCTGGCCCTCTGAACTGCACATGAGCTATTCAGCACAGCGCCTCCGCTCCTGTCCATCCATCATGCATTTGTCACAGGATGGTGGAGGCTGTGGATAGGGTAGGAAGTAGTCAATGTGGACAAGGTTTCAGAGGAAGTGGAGATATTTTTCAGGTGGAGGATCCCATGACATGGATAGAAAATGAAGAAAGTAGCTAGATAAAGTATAGTACACCAATTACAAAATGACTTATTGTGATGATGTACATTAGATTTTAAAATGTTAGTCTGTGCCTGGAATACTCCTTCAACGCTGGCAAAGTAATACATTAAATAGTAAAAATGCACCAAATTATCTTCCTGTACCATATAAGTGTCTCCCATTATAATCTCATCTGTTTTAAAGGGATTTAACAGGAATAAAACTGGAGCTGTGGATATCAATGAAAGGTGGTGATGGACAGGGTTGTATGACATGCTCTTCCGTCAGTGGCCATTTGCAGAATGGGAGCACCATGGCTCTTTAGAGGTAATGGGGCTTGGCTACAAAAACAAAGTAGATGGCGCAGAACTTGTCAATACTGTGTATTAGTAAGTTACCGATATCCCCATTGCCCACTCTTCTGTACTAACTATGTATAAGATGGCAAGTCATTTTAAAGGGGTTGTACAGGAATACCATAAAATTATTGTTATCTGTGCAGCTTGTGGTAACCCATCCTAGGATTGGAGAATACATGTGTAGACCAGAGTGAGAAAGAATTGTAAATCGAGTCAGGGGTTATGGAGCCTCATGCAGCACAGTTCAGAATAGCATAGCATTAGTTTCCACTCCCTGTTGCTGCCTCTTTCCCCCTCTGGTCTGCACCGGCATTCTACTGTCCTAGGATGAATTTGACCCTTTAAGTATAATGAGTTTCACACTGTTTCCTTGGTCTCATTGGATGAGATGACTCTGAGGGGCCACCCCTATTCTATACAGAACAGGTGCACATTTACTTTTTACTATATCATAAGCTTAGTTGAGATCACTGCAAACACTGGACACATCACCAATAAAATATAATAGGTTATTTGTGAATCAGCCTAAAAGAAATAGATGCTAATGTCAATTGAGATTGTCTTCTATTGGACCTTTTGGTGCATTATTCTGCCAGAGCCTGAGCCTACTGGAGGGCCCTCTGATACTTTGGTCGGGCATTTCAACCCCAAGTATATTAAGAAGATTATTACTTTAGTATTTTGGGCTTGAGAAAATCTGATTATATATTTTATGATGATACAAATAGTATGGTTGTCCACTTTAATTGCTGACTTTAAACGGCACCTGTGATCACCTTTGAGCCCCATAAACTATGGGGCTCAAAGGGGATGGAACTGGGAGTCCAGAAAGAGCTATTTCATACTCACCAGGCTATGTGCACGCACTCTCTTATAGAGATCCTCGTCTTATCACCTAATAGTTTATATTTTCCCCAGCAAAATTTACAGTATTTCCGCAAAAGACATAGGCACCTCTGCAGCTGATTTCAGAAGATACCATGCTTCCTCCCACCACTGAAGTCTTTGTACTCTCTGTGCCTCCTTCATCGGGCACTTGGCAGCCTCTACTAAATACAGCACTGCTGGTCAAGTGATCCGAAAGTGGCCAGTGGTGCTACGCTCACTAGGGGTTGCCGGATGCCCAGAATATCCAAGGTAAAATCATACATCGTAACAAGTCACACCCTGTCCATGGCCCATAACCTGCATGCTTTTTTATTAGGGGTGCCCCACAGTAAAAACAAAATTCCCAGGGGTGCCCCAAGGCTGAAAAGTTTGGGAAGTACTGACTTAAACCAACATATAAAATGCTGGTCTGAGTAAATATACCTAATTGTTTTTTAATCCTCTATGAAAAAAGTAACTAATAGTAATAATACTCATTTTTTTCCCACAACCAGTGTTCCTATATTTAAATTCACTGGTTCTCTTTGTTCTCAAGTAAATCTTTATTTAGTTTGCATGTATCATCCAGCATGAGCAGGCCAACATTGGGTTAACCAGCTGAAACTATTTTTTTTCCAATATGGCTGCTTTGTCTGTGTTGCCCATGCTAGCGAATGTCCTTCTGTTTTTGAACAGGCAATTTGATATGCCAAGTATTCGTATGCTAATAGTGCTACAGTTTTCCTCGTTTTCTCAAATAAATTGTAAAGATTGCTGCAGACAGTAAAACACAGAAACGAGGAGCTTTTATTTTAGAGACGATAAATTACTTCCCATTCAAATACAATACGACACATGCTGCTGACCATTTTATTTCTCTTCTAAAGAATCGTCTGTGTATTGTAAGAAGATATTTGTCAGGAATATGCTGCCTTCCAATAATTTATTTAAAAGCAGTGTCATACTAAGGTCATAAAATCCATTGGAGGAAATATGTAAATACACTTAGTATATAGACTAGATAGAGCATTCAGAAAATAGCGATTCAACACAACAGCTGTCTAAATAGCATTGTCTGGATTCTGGTAGAGTGCTTCTGCCATAAACTAAATGGCACGCTCAGAAACTACAAAAATAAAAGTCCTAATCATGAATAAACGGTGTAAAGTATGTTATTAATAAACAAAACAACAGAAACATCCATTCTCTTATTGTCATTAATAATCGATTAACTATTTTGTTGACAAAAATCTGCAAATCAACAAGAATTGTTATAATTTGTTAACAATCTCTATTATTACACATGTTTACATTATAACAAATATACACAAAAGTAGTGGCAATGATAAATTTAAAGCTCTTTAGCTGCCCTTTTCCTGCAGGTATGGTGCCCTTTAATTTTTTTTCTACAAACGATAATATATAAAAAAGGAAAGATTAAGATTTTTCAGGTTTTTCTAAACATGCATGTAATATATATGTATGCTTCTGCCACAATGCATAGACTACAACCAAGCTAAGCATTGTCACAGTGGAAATCTCCATACGTAAAGAGATTCCACTATAAACCACCGTGGTTGGGAACTGAAATATTTCCTATGCTGTGTAACAACTCACTTATACCCGTGCTATCTGGCTATCATGTTGACATTGTCTCAGGCTTCAGCTGGGATTGTGTAGAAGAGTATACAGTTGCAAGAAAAAGTGGGAGAACTTTTTTGGAATCACCTGGATTTCTGCCTTGGTTGCTAATAAAATATGGTCTGATTGTTGTTATGTAAAGCCCTATTTACATGGGATGACTGGTGGGCAAATGATGCCCGATACCCGTCCTCGCATGTACTAGCTCACGTGCTTTTGCACAGGAGTAAGTATCATTGCTTCATGGCGGGGTGGCTGGAGGAGGTTTCTCTCCTCGCTCTTCTCCACTTCTCTCCATTCACTTAACATAGCGGCCGTTCAATACTGAACAGCTGCTATTTATACTGAGTGATCATCATTCAGGATTTTATGCAGCTTAAAATCCTGATCGCTGATCGTTCAGCGTAAATAGCAGCCATTCAGTACTGAACAGCCACTATGTTAAGTGAATGGAGAGGGGTGGAGAAGAGCAAAGAGAGAAATCTCCAGCTGCCCCACTGTGAAGTGATGATACTTGCTCCTGTGCAAAAGCACGTGAGCTAGTACATGCAGAGACAAGTTTCAGGCATCGTTTGCCTGACAGTTGTCCTGTCTAAATGGGGCTTAAGTCACAATTGTAGATAAAAGCAATCTAATTAAGCAATAACACACAAACAGTTGTTCATGTCTTTTATTGAGTACATTGAGTAAACACCCACAATGCAGGGAGAAAAAGTAAGTGAACCTCTATGTTAATGACTTTCCCAAGAGCTAACTGGCAAAAGTGTTTCAGTTAAGCAAATGAGATTGGAAGTGTTGGTTTCACATGTGCTTTGTCCATTCAATAAAGGCACACAAAACCTGGTTTAGGCAAAGCCGAGTTTTTCTATAGGAAGATGTGTTAGTCTGCACTATGCCTCAATGCAAACAACTTTCAGAAGACTTCAGATTATATGTTATAGAGATACATGAAGCTGAAAAAGGCTACAAAAGTACTGTAAAGACCTGGGTGTACATCAATGCACTGTTAGGCCTCATTCACAAGGGTGCATACAGTTTTGGTCTGTAAGAAGCACACCATTTTCACAACATGTGAATGTGTGCATTTGGTACATATGTGCATTTTTTATGCCTGTGTTGTATCTGTGTTCACTGTGCGCAAAAAAAACCCTACAAGAAGTTCCAAGTGATGTCAGTGTTTTTTCATGCTCCCAAAAACTATAATGGACAACTTTGGTCCATGAATATGCACCAAAAGAAGACAGACTGTGGTTATATTTGCACACAACATTGGTCCGCTTAAAAACAAAAGTCTGAATACATTAATTTAATTTATTGGGTCCGTATGCTGTCCATATTTTCCATATAACTACCGGTAAGGGTGGACAGAAAATATGCCCGTGTGAATGGACCTTTTGACAAATTATCTAAAAATTATGAAAAATCAGGACTATTTCTACTTTTCCAGGGATATGGCAACCTGTTACAATTACTACTAGAACAAATTGACTAATTTTGCAAAAAGTGAGTAAAAACCAAGGAGTAACAGCAGAAGACTTACAGAAGTCTCTACAAACTGCAAAAACCTCATGCAGCAACTACTAGAAAACACTGAACAAGGACACCACAAAGGAAATCAATGATGTCCAAAAATAAAAGACCCTCTCAAGTTTGCCTGAGACCACCTGGATGTTCCACATTGAACTTTTCAGCACAAATACCCAATGCTATGTTTGGAGGAAAAAGAACACAGAACACAAACCTAATCTCAACTGTGAAGCATGGTGGAGGGAATATCATGGCTTGGAGCTGCTTTGCTGTCTCAGAGCTTGGACACCTTGCAGTCATTGAGCAACCAATGAGTTCTAAATAGAGATGAGCGAGTATACTCGCTAAGGCACATTACTCGAGCGAGTAGTGCCTTAGCCGAGTATCTCCCTGCTCATCTCTAAAGATTCGGGGGCTGGCGGGGGGCGGGGGAGAGCGGGGAGGAACCGAGGAGAGATCTCTCTCTCCCTTTCTTCCCCCCGCTTCCCCACGCTCCCCGCCGCAACTCACCTGTCACCGGTGCTGGCCCCCGAATCTTTGGAGACGAGCGGGGAGATATTTGGCTAAGACACTACTCGCTCGAATAATGTGCCTTAGCGAGTATACTCGCTTATCTCTAGTTCTAAAATGTATAAAGGCATTTTACAGAAGAATGTAAGGACAGCATCCATAGCCTCAAGATGTTCAGTGATGCACCAAGACAATGGCCCCAAGCACATAAATAAATCAACTAAGGAATATTTGAAAAAGAAGAAGGGATTGTGATCTGGAATGGCCAAGTCATAGTCTTGACCTTAACCCTATTGAGATACTGTGGCATGACCTAAAGAATGCTGTGCACAAGGCATCACAGAAGTTTTGGTGAACTGAAACACATTTGCAGGGGAAAATGGTCTAAAATTCCTCCTCAACATTGGGTAAATCTGATCTGCAGCCACGGGAAACATTTTTGTGAAGGTGATTCCTGCTGAAGGATGATCTGCAGGCTCTTAAAGACAAGCTTCACTTACTTTTTCTTCATGCACTGTGAATATTTACTCAATATGCTCAATGAAAGACAAGAATAGTGCAACTGGTAGTGTGTTATTACTTTAGTTAGATAGTATTTCTCTAAAATTGTGACTAAGATAGCAATTAACAATCAATCCACATTTTATTAGTAATCAATGCAAAAATAGAGAAGATTCCAAAAGGTTCACCTTTTTTTGCATGCAAAAACTGAACGATGAATAAGAAGCCACTGCATTCTCATTCATCGTTCAATCAGAGTAGGCATTTATACTCAACGATAATCATTTAGGTTCCAGCAGGAAAAATTGCTGACGTATTTATAAGCCTGGTAACATCCGGAAAAAATAAAGTAAAAAAATAATGCTGGCTTAAAGGGGTTGTCCCGCGCCGAAACGGGTTTTTTTTTTTCAATAGCCCCCCCGTTCGGCGCGAGACAAACCCGATGCATGTGTTGAAAAAAAAAACGGATAGTACTTACCCGAATCCCCGCGCTCCGGTGACTTCTTACTTACCTTGCGAAGATGGCCGCCGGGATCTTCACCCTCGGTGGACCGCAGGTCTTCTGTGCGGTCCATTGCCGATTCCAGCCTCCTGATTGGCTGGAATTGGCACACGTGACGGTGCGGAGCTACGAGGAGCAGCTCTCCAGCACGAGCAGCCCCATTCAACACGGAGAAGACCGGACTGCGCAAGCGCGTCTAATCGGGCGATTAGACGCTGAAAATTAGACGGCACCATGGAGACGAGGACGCCAGCAACGGAACAGGTAAGTGAATAACTTCTGTATGGCTCATAATTAATGCACAATGTACATTACAAAGTGCATTAATATGGCCATACAGAAGTGTATACCCCAACTTTGTTTCGCGGGACAACCCCTTTAATGTGGACATTTGGTAAATGTTATCTATTAACTACTTTGTCAGACATGACTATCTGTATTACAGGCAAAAATAGTCAAATTTTTAAAAATGCTAATTCTTCCTAATTTTCTCTAAATTGTGGACATATTTCTAAAATCAGAATCACTTGAATAAGGAATAGCATTCCAAAGTTATTACCACATAAAGGGAAATATGTCTGGTTTGAAAAATTGGCCTTGGTCACATAGGCTAAAACTGGCTTGTGGTTAAGAAACACTTGAAGCATTTACTATGAATGAGAACATCAGCACTTGTTCTACAACATCCTCAGCGTGATTACATGCAGATGGTTCAGTGCATGAATGGAAATGCTGGAATCATCCCAGGTAAAGACAGAGGGAAATCCAGCACTGCACTCCTTCCAATACTAAAGAAGCTTTATTCAAATTGATACATAAAAAGGCATTTTCTTTCAGTTTGTGATTATTTTTTTCTTCTTCCCATTCTTGCCATTTGCTTAGTCTTTTCTTTATAGCTTATACAGCATGCATGTAAACTGAGTCTAGGTTGTATTCTCCAAGTACAGTCAAGCCTCTAGTTTCGTTGGTAATCCGTCCAAAAACAATCGGCTGATCTGAAACCAACGAAACTCGAGGCAAGTAATTCCATAGGAATCAATGTAAATCCAATTGATTCATTCTAGACATTCCAAAAAACACTCCAAACCACATTTTCGTACAGCGTTTAGCACTGCTTTTTCAGAGCAGGGCTAAAAACTGTACAATGCTCCCATTTAGCTCTAGCTATACTGCCTGAGGCCTCGGTCACACAACCGTTTTTTGGTCCGATCTGCATATGCGCTTGCGATCTGCAGATCTATAGACCAAATGCATCCCTATGGGATCGGTTACATGTCCACTTTTTATGCGGATGTGTGATCAATTATAGGACACAACGATTCGCAGAACGCGCCTATCTGCGTTCTGCACATCGCTGTGTTCTATATACACACCGACCCCATTGAGAACATATACTATAAAGATCGTTCTCCTCTACCACAGCTGTAACAGCTGTGGCAGAGGAGAACGATGTTCGCCCATTGAATTCAATGGAGCCGGCAATACAGCCGGCTCCATTGAAAGCAATGGGCTCCCGGCGAGCGCGGGATGAATTTTCGGGAAGGGCTTAAAAATATAAGCCCTTCCCTGAAACCATCCTAAAATGTGTAGAAATTTTAAAAAAAAGTATACCCACCTTTTCCCTGCAGACGGAGTTCAGCCGCGTCCGGCCGGCAGTTCTCCTGAACTGCTCTGTGTAGTATTCAGCAGGTGGGGATTTAAAATCCCCACCTGCTGAATGGGCTGCCTCTGACTGGTCACAGCCCTCACCAATCAGAGGCAGCTCTCACTCACCCATTCATGAATTCATGAATGGGTGAGTGAGTGCTGCCTCTGATTGGCTGAGTGCAGGGACCAATCAGAGGCAGCTCTCAGCTGTCATTCAATAGCTGAGAGCTGCCTCTGATTGGTCACTGCACTCAGCCAATCAGAGGCAGCACTCACTCACCCATTCATAAATTCATGAATGGGTGAGTGAAAGCTGCCTCTTATTGGTGAGGGCTGTGACCAATCAGAGGCAGCCCATTCGCCTGCTGAATACTACACAGAGCAATTCAGGAGAACTGCCGGCCGGACGCGGCTGAACTCCGTCTGCAGGGAAAAGGTGAGTATACTTTTTTTTTTTCTTACACATTTTAGGATGGTTTTCAGGGAAGGGCTTATATTTTTAAGCCCTTTCCAAAAATTCATCTTGCGCTCGCCAGCAGCCCATTGCTTTCAATGGAGCCAGCTGTATTGCCGGCTCCATTGAATTCAATGGGCGAACATCGTTCTCCTCTGCCACAGCTGTGCCATAGGATGGCGGGCAGTGTGGGGCGGTTTCACTGAAAACGCTGCTTGGTGCAGCTTTTTCAGCGAATCGTCGGCCCCGGTCACGCGATTTGCATGCGCATCCGTTATGCGATCCGCAAATCGCGGGAAAAAACGCCCGTGTGACCGAGGCCTGAGAGAAAAAAAAATCAATATACTCACCTTGCAGGTGCCGTAGGTGTCTCGGGGCCACTCAACGGAGCTCCATGCAGGCTTGTCAAGCTGGCAGAGCATCTTGCTAGTGACGGGGGATTGAAATCCCCAGCCTCCCGCAAGATATTGCTCTGATTGGCTGAGTCGGCTCTGAATGGCTGTGATTAGACCAATCCATGATTGGCTGTGACATCAGCAGCGAGGTCCCGTGGGCCAAGTAATCAGGTAGGTCATGTGGGTCGGTGGCCGCCAGTAAAAGAAAAGGCGGAATTCTGCCAAGACAAATCGGCAAAACTGGAAATTGGTGAAAAGAGAAGGCGACGAAAGTTGAGGCATGACTGTATCCTTTATTTGTACTTAGCATGTCTAGGGTTAATTTACTGTTATCACTTTCTTTGATAGATCATCATTTTTTACTGGATATTTTTTTTTTGTTTCTACATGTATTTAACTGTATGCAACACTAATGTTTTTAGGTATGAGAAAGAGCAGTACTTTCTCCAAATGCATCCATTATGTTACATGCATTGTAATTATCTATTTGAATAAAGTTCAACTTTCTGGGGATGAGTGCAGTGCTGGACTTCCTTCTATATTTACCAACTATGTAAGTATAAAATGTATGCAACACTTCCTTATTTAGTATGCTCAATTTATAAGTTTACTCACAATCTGGCGCCTGCTGAAATCCCCGCCTGCTGAATGGACTGCCTCTGATTGGCTGAGCACTCTGATCAATCAGAGGCAGCTCTCAGCTATTGAATGACAGCTGAGAGCTGCCTCTGATTGGTCCCTTCACTCAGCCAATCAGAGGCAGCCCATTCAGCAGGCGTGAATTTTAAATCCCCGTCTGCTGAATACTCCTCACAGCAGTGCAGCCCCGGCAGCTGAAGAAAGGTGAGTGAGTATAGATTTTTTTTATTTTTATCACCATTTTTTGTTGTTTTTCAGGAAAGGGCTTATATTTAAAGCCCTTTCCTGAAAAACAATTACAGGATGCCGGTAGCTGGATCCCCTACCTCAGCTCTTATCTGTGACAGCTGTGGTAGGGAATTCTTTATTCCCCGCAGGGATGAAGAATTCCTTTGCTGCATCTGTCACAGATGTAGCAGGTGCAGCAGGGAATTCTTTTTCCTCGCAGGGATGAAGGAAACACCTGCCGCGGCTCCATTGAAGAGAATGTGTGCATTATTTATTTATGTTTTTTTACACTAAAATTCAGGGGTGTCAGCAGACCATTGCCTTCAATGGAGCCACCGGCAGTAGCCGCGGCTCCATTGAAGGCAATGCACGGACCGGCATTCACGCATGTTTTTGCACGTACATGGGTGCACACTTACGTACGCACAAAAACACGCTCGTGTGAAGCCATCCTTAAGATGATGTTCGTACCTATGGTGCATGAGTCTGCAGTGACATGGGACTCCAAGATTTAGCATGTAGCGTTGGTGCCTTAGATGAAGTGCCTTGTCGCCCCGATGGAGGGGAAGGAGATATACCTCTGCACCTCCAAGGAACTAATGTGGAGTGTATTTTGTTAGTGTAAAATTCTGGTTTATTACCTGCAACATATAAAATTCCAGTGCCCTCTCCATGGATTTACGCATTATTTAAGTTCCATTCAGTAAAGTTCTATTTTTATTTAAAAAATATACTTCCTCTGCCTCCAACTGTCATCGCTGCGCCACCATGAACCTGACCACTTACCACTAACCCGGTTACAATACCACCAGACAGTTCCTTTACAACTAGGTTTGCGGCTTTTGGTTAATATCAGCAGGAATAAATAAAATATGATCTTTCTTCTCACAGCTTCCTTGTCATTCATATCCGCTTGCACTCGCACTAAACAGATTTTTGGATACTCATCATTGCATGGGGCCAAGATTGGTATACATCTGTAAATATAGCAGTATATCTGTATTTCAAGTCATTTGGACTTGAAGAAGACCTGGCAGCTTTCCTGAAATGTTAATGCCCAGTTATCAATTTATTCATATATTTCCAAGGGAAATAACAGAGGAATGGCCCGCTGCAGAATCCTAAGAAAAGTTGCTCCAGTTATTTCATGAAGAATATATATATATAGTTACGAAAATGAACATGTCAGGAAAGCTCACAGGTCTACTTTAAAGGGCCACTCTGGTGATTTTTTTCCATTCATTACAGAGTTAGCCCCAGTATGTATAAGTAAGTTAGTGTTACCCTGGTTAATTACTTTCTGAACCTCCTGGCCTCTATCTCTCTTCAGGTGGTCATGTGATCTCAATTCTGACCAGCTCAGAGTTTCTTGGAGTTATGTATTTAGTTTCTAGTTTCATCCTGTGTGATGCTACTATATGGACCCAAAGAAACTGCCTAAAGTGGAATTCAGACACTTCTATTACAGTTACTGATGATGATCACATACTTGTCACACAGCTATAATAGAGGAGATGACAACTCATCCTTCTGACTGTATACTTATGGTCTGTAGCTTATTTTGGTGACTATAGAATACAGAAGATATGTTGGTTGTGACAACGTTGTGGCAATGTGGCCTTGACACAGGCAAAGGTCTGTTTTCTTGTTAAGCAGGTCAAGGGTTAATGCATCATGTGCAGAGTTCTGCTGGTGCTGTCTGCCTTTGCTGCTGGATTAGCCATGCCTGAGAGTAGGTTAGAAATGTGGTTTTCTATTCACTCAGTCAGTTTTTCAGGTGCAGTGTGGCTATATATTCTCACCCCTCCTGGTGACCAGTGCTGCTTATTCCGTTCCATAGTGGAGAACTTGGAGTTTGGAGCTCTGCTGTGCTGGGTGTTTTTCTTCTTGCAGATAAGTTGCTGTGGGTTCTTTTTCAGTTGCAGTGTTGCTTTTCATTTCTGTTTTTGCTTTGCGCGTTGGTTCATCTCTCCAGGGGTTCCTATAGGGACAATTATGGCCTAGAAAGAAGACCGTGGAGCTAGCTTTTATCGAGGCAATGTCCACCCTTTAGGCAGGGACCCATCACCTACCTGCTAGGTTAGGACCAGGTTTCCTTCCCTCTCCCTGGAGTAGTGCTACCGTCCTGCATAGCATGGTGTGCGGCTTTTCGGTGCAGTTCCCTGTTGCCATGCTGAGTGTTGTACTATTTTGTCACATGGGCTTTACATCTGAGCTACGTTTTTCAGTTGTGGTGTGCACTGCTCTCTGGTGCATAAGTCTATCTACTAACGTAGTCGTGAACATCACCCTGTGTCTGTGCTGGCTTGTTGCTTGTGAGCTGCACGAACGTGACAGCAGGCTGTTACTGGTCATGTAGTGCTGTGGTACTTACATTTCTAACTTTGCTAAACTAAACACCATCATCTACTAAAATACTGTATTGCATCATGAGATTGCTATGAAAGTGAAAGAAACATCAAGATGGTGCTTGATAAGCATCAGACAGGAGACTGTAATGCATGGAAGTCATTAAAATACACAGAGACCTCCAGAGTGTGACAGGTGAGGTAACAGAGAGAGAAGAATGTGTTTTCGCTGGAGTGGCCCTTTAAATAAAGATATTGGTATTATTCTGAAATATCATTTACAGGCTTCCCAATATCCTGCTTCTATTACCTCCCTGCAAAAATGGCAGTAGTTGTGCCACTAAATTACAGGTACTTAAATTTCAAACTTTGCTAAACTAAACACCATCATCTAAGTCTTTAAAACTACTGTATAATGAGATGTTCTCTGGAACATGAAAGTAAGAAGCAATACTTATCGTTAAACACCTATGCATTACGTCCAGTGTAGTCTGTAGTGTAACTAGATATTGGGCTTTCTACAAAAGTTTTCACTTTAGCCCTAGCTGCACTTTTTATCACTCATTATCATGGTTGTACATATGAATTTAATATTAACCATGACATTGTGGAAGGCACCAGATATCTGCATATTAGATTTGGCACCATCTTTGACTAGTATGTTTCATCTGATGTGATAGATTCCTTTACCGTCCAGCACGTTAATCTTAGTAATAGAGAGCCCTACATGTCTGTTTGGTCATCAGATATGTCAGTGTACATTACATATGATATCAGGTAGTGATCCAAAGTAACAATTGATTTTACATCTATATCAACTTTATAACACATTCATTTACATCTTAGACTTAGTTATGCAAGTGAAACTTGACAGGTTTCTGATATTAAACTTGGCAGCAGATATAATGAGTCTACATATTTGCACTGGCAGCAAATACAGATGTCCATATAATTGTAGGATGTAATTATGTCTAGCTATATTGCATTTAAATATTGAACCAGATAAAGGAATACATTCAGCAGGGACCCTGAAGATACTGCACTACAGATGTAATACATTTCAATTCACTATATTCTACTGTAAAGCCATCGATATAGGTTTAGACAATCCAAGATCCTTTCAGTTGATATACAATATAAGAATACCTGTCTGACACATACATTTGCAAATCAGCATTACTCCTGATATATATCTGTATATTTACTTGAAATGAGTATAGTTCTGCATACTAGTGTAGTTTTAGCAACAGATGCTGTTTATCATAGTGTACTTGGCCTTGATACATCTCACCATATTAGACTTGGCAGTAGATATGGCTTACAGTATGTCTCTACGAATAAAACTAATACATCTTGTACCAATACATAGCCAAAGCTCCTGTTTTCCTGTTCCGTCATGGGATCTGTCCTGTGACAGAAACCAATGGTGCCCATTGAACCTCACTATAACTAGAATGGAGTCCTTCGGATTTCCTTAATAATGCCCTCTTGCATTTTCCCAGACCAAATAGAGCAGCATGCTATTTTGTCCAAAGTTCTGTGCTGGATGTGCGCCAAAGCCTCTGACACAGATGTGAACACAACCTAAGCATATGGTGGCATCTAACTTTTGGATCTGATCCTAGAATCTGTATATGCATAGCATGTAGCATAGAATATGGAAGTATTGGATCACTTGGTAAAACATCAATGTACCATTTCCGGAAGGTGTACTTATAAATGAAAAAAACATGGCCAAGTCTTGAGCAGCTCTAGATGTATATTAGATGAGGTGTAGGCAAAAATATGTTATCTGTCTTGAAAATTAAGGACTCTGTTAGCACTCCCTCCTCCCTGTCTATTTACTGCGTTATGAAAGACTTAGAGAGACTTAAGGTAAGTAGTGATGAATGATTAGTCCAATAATCGATTTGTGTCATTTCAGGCCTATTTAACAAAAATCATTGTGAATTGGGATGGTCAATTCTGATTCCAACTAAAGTCAATGGGAGTAAAATTTGGGTTCACTAATTTGCCCTCCAAAAAGTCCCGAATGCATCCAAAGTCCCCCAAATTGCATGGGAATACAGCCACACATCTGGGGAACATTGTGCTGCTCTCAAAATAGGTGAAAATTATGTATAGTGGTGTTGGGGTAGCACAGGAGTGTCACTGAAAACAAAAGAAGGCCCATATAGGATCTTCTAGATCAAAAATTGTGCCAAGAAATTGTTTTAAAAGCAATGCTATACATTTTAAATTGCCATCTTGGCCCATCCTATATCACCTCCACCACTACTGACACGTCCCCTACACCTTGCTTTCCTCAGTCAGACGGGCATTTTTATGTGCGTATGTTACCTGCATTTGCGATCCGCATCAATATAGAATCAATGCTTTTTTAATGGCAGCAGTCATATGCCCGATATTTGCTTGCACACAAAAATGCGCAGCAGTAAATATAGAGCAGCGGATTTTAAAATGCAGGTAACTATGGCATCCGTCTTTCTTGGATGTGAAACCCCTGGTTGCTGCCGCATCCAGGGGTTTTACCTTGTTCTCAACAGTGCCGACCCCATTGAGAACATACAGTGAAGATCGCAATCCTCTGGCACATATGTGACAGCTGTGGTAGAGGAGCACGATGTTCTCCGGTGCTACAGCCGGCTCCACTGAAAGAAATGGGCTGCCAGCAAGCCCTGCTGTGATTTTCGAGGAAGGGCTTTAAATATAAGCCATTCCCTGAAAATCATCCCTAAAATGTGTAAAAAAAAAAATATATATATATACTCACCTATCCGCAGCTGCCAAGGCTCAGGCGCGTCCAGCCGGGTCTTCTCCTGCACTGCTCTGAAGTGCTTTCAGCAGGTGGGGATTTAAATTCCCCGCCTGCTGAAAGGGCTGCCTCTGATTGGCTGAGCACTGTGACCAATCAGAGGCAGCACTCAGCTATTGAATGACAACTGAGAGCTGCTTGTGATTGATCACAGTGCTAAGCCAATCATAGGCAGCACTCACCTACTCATTGAATTCAGCCATTGATTGAATTCAATGAATGGGTGAGTGCTGCCTCTGATTGGCTGAGCGCAGGGACCAATTACAGGCAGCTCTCAGCTGTCATTCAATAGCTTAGAGCTGCCTCTGATCCGTTATAGTGCTCAGCCAATCAGAGGCAGACCTTTCAGCAGGCATAGATATTAAATCCTCACCTGCTGAAAGCACTTCAGAGCAGTGCAGGAGAAGACTTGGCTGGATGCGCCTGAGCCTCAGCAGCTGTGGAGAGGTGAGTATGTATATTTTTTACACTTTGTGGGAATGATTTTCAGAAAAGGGCTTATATTTAAAGCCCTTCCCCGAAAATCACTGCAGGGCTTGCTGGTAGCCCATTGCTTTCAGTGAAGCCGGCTGTAGCAATGTTTTTTTCTGCATGATGTCCACTTCGGTCATGCAAATTTTTGTGTATTTGCATTCTGCGCACAATAAATTTGGACATTAAAACGCCTACTGAGCCCTAAGGTCTGCAAAAAATTTGTAGTGGCCTAACTGGTGAATTTGAAGATGTCTGAGGTCACAAACAGAGAACTGCAATATTCCTCACGCCAAAGCATATTTTGTCTTTCTGCTTTGCTGCTATACAGTAGCAGAAATATATCCTATTCCAATGTGCAGATCACATTTTGTATAGGCATATTAACATTATGCAGCAAATTTTTCTACCTCCTCCAACAGAACACAGTTTAAGTTTAAGTGTCCTCCTTTTAGAGAATTTGTCAGACGTTTGCAGGATGCATGAAGGGAAATACCAACTGAAGTGTATCAGACATTAGTAGAAGTTATGCCACAGAGAGTATCAAATGTCATTAGGGCCAAAGGAGCCAAACAAGTATTAACATATGTAAATAAATACTTTTTGATTCTTGCTCAGGTGTCCAATTACTTTTAGTAGGATAGTGCACCTCTGGCTGCTTCCTGTTTCACATGAAGAAATAATTTCTAAAAGTTTCTATATGAATTTCTAAGGAAAATATCTAGACATACTGCCTTGTAGGTGCCTCCACCATATGGTGCCTGTAGGATGGTTGCACATCTACTATAATATGGTCCTGTACACATAATGTGCTACTGTACAGGGTCCATGCAGATTTACTTGGTGCATAAAGCCTAATAGTAAGCTTGCTGGGCTGTAGGGAAAAATCAGCTGCTTGCCAGGGTTGTTCAGAGCTGGCTGACCGCCAGGTGGACGCCCGATCTGAATTCCGCAATGCAAATCTGTCTGTGTGCCACCGGCCTAAGGGTTAGTTTACACACATGCGGAATTGTTGCAGAATTCTGGCTGTGGAAAACATGTTGAAATTTCACAGCAATGTATAGTACAGTATAAGTGAATGGGGTTTTACATAGTAATGTTATGTGTAAAGCTGAAAAAAGACTTATGTCTATCCAGTTCAGCCTATTATTCTGTAATGTTAACCCATAGGAAGGCACAAAAAACGCAGGCAGAAGAAAATTTTTCACATTTTAGGGAAAAAATTCCTTCTCAACTCCAAATCTGTCAATCACAGTAAATTCCTGGATCATCAACTCTATTGAAGTAATTAGTGACTATAAAGTGTAATATTGTTATATTCAAGAAAGCATTCAGGCCCATCTTAAACTCCTTTAGTGAGTTCATCATCACCAAGTCTTAAGACAGAGAGTTTCATAGTCTCACTGCTCTTAGGGTGTCTTCACACTTGCAAAAAACTCAGCGACCCTCTGCCACATCTGTGACAGCCACAGCAGGAGAATCCCTTCATCGCCGGCAGGGTAATCCCTTCATTGCTGCAGTGGGAATCCCTTTATTGCTGGCAGGGGAATCCCTTCTTCACCGGCAGAGGAATCGCCGGCAGGGGAATCCCTTCATTGCCAGCAGGGAAATCCCTTCATCGCCAGAGGGGAAATACCTTCGCCCCCATGGGCATGAAGGGAATCTCCATAGTGATGCAAGGCTATTTTCACATGAAAACGCCTCGCATCCATGGGGCTTTCACATGGTCGAAATACAATATAGCCCTCGCCAGTGTGAAGGAGCCCTTACAGTAAAGAACCCCCTTGTATGTTGGTGTAGACCTTCTTTCCTCTAGACATAGAGGATGACCCCTTTTTACAGCCACAATACTTGCTACAATAAAACCCATACACTCATACCAAAAGAAATCCACAGCAGAAAATACGCATGCTGTGGATTTTTAGATCAGCAGCATGCATTATATGTAGTGGAAAAACAATGGAGCAATGGGTTAAATCTGCAAAAAGTTCATAACAAAAGAAGTCATGTGGATTTTAGTGCAGACTTTGGTGCGATTTTACTCCATGATGTGTGATCATACACTAATAAGGAGCTCTTCTTTATGCCATTTTTAATTTTTTGTAATAGTAATGGGTAGCTGTGAAGGTGATTAAATATGAGTACAACCATTATTACTATTAGTACTATTACTGATATGTAAAACACATAATCTTTATATTTCTGTTGTTTTCCAAAATGTGTTCTAATTTGACATAAAACATTACTTATTGTCACAGGTGAACAAGAAGGAATCTCCTCATTGCTCTCAGTGCTGTAGCAATTGCATGTACAGTAAATCAAGTGCTTTCCTTTGATCATAATCTGTCTCTGGATTTCTATGTAAATGTGATCACACTGGGAGACAAGGAAAGAATTAGCTCTGTAAATTTTCTATGACAGTGAATCAGATATGCAGCACCTCAGCCCAGGACACCAGGCCAGGTTCACAAGGATAAAACACTACAAAATAAAATGCTGCATGAAACATTAAAGCCTCAAATTGCTGTGTGCATGAATGACTAGCTGTATATAAATACAGATACAAAATAATTCATCCTTTGGCCAGGCACAAAGTGGGAAGATCAGCAGGACTGGTCTGACCTTTTGTTCTTGTGTTCATCAGCTGCATGATTTTATTTGTAAACTAATTTTCGTATTTGTATTGTATTTTATATTATAAAGACCCTTTTAGCATCTAGGCAAATGTGATACACTGTATACTGTGCTTGAGATGCAATTTATACAATTGTTATGGGGCCCTACATGGGGAAAGATCATAAAGAGAACAAAATGGCAATGTAATCCTGATTTCTTTTTATATTCTGGGATTCTTATTTAAAGGGAACCTGACAGGGCCCCAACACTGCTGTGCCTGAGAATACAGAGTATATTGAGACTAGCTGATATCAGAGGTCTGTCACTTATACACACTGATGTAGAGTTCTGTAACACATTTGGAACTTTGCAATGCCCAGCAGAGGTAGATCTGATGAATTCATTAATGTTCATAAATTTTCCCCGCCCTCTCCTGTCCCTTGCTGCTGATTGACAGGTTTCTCTCTATTCACAGTAATGAAGAGAAACCTGTTGATCAGCATTAGGGAGTTGGTTAGAGCAGGGGAGCAATGAATATTATTAAATCTGATCAGACTCCTCTTTCCTGGGTGCTGCAAAGTTACAAATATAGGTATTACAAAACTCCTGCACAGATCGGTATAAGGGGCAGAGCACTGGAATCAGCGTGTCTGTCACTCCACTTTACCACCCACAGCTAGGGCAGTGTTAGCCCCATTGACATGGAATGAAAGTCGGGCACACAATGCCCAACAATCGTTCCTGTTTGTCCCTGGCTCTCTCACAAAGCGGCCAGCAGGGGCCCGGGGTGGCTGGAGGATATTTCTCTCCCTGCTCTCCCCCATCCCTCTCCATTCACTTAACATAGCGGCTGTTCAGTTCTGAATGGCTGCTGTTTACACTGAACGATCATCGCTCTGGATTTTATGCAGCCTAAATGATGAACAATGATCTGAACGATGATTTTTCAGTATAAACAGCAGCTATTCGGTACTGAACGGCCGCTGTGTTAAGTGAATGGAGATGGGCGTGGAAGAGCGAGGAGTGAAATCTACTCCAGTCGCCCCACTGCGAGCCAACGATACTCGCTCTTGTGCAACAGCACGGGAGCGAATACATCCAGGGATGAGTGTTGGGCATCGTTTGCCCGACAGTCATCTTGTGTAAACAGGGCTTCAGGGACCTGACAAGTTCCCTTTAAATTGCATCAATTACCTTTATTAGATCTGTAATCAGTTCGTTTAGTCATTTCTGTTATTTGGTGTATTCTACATTCTGGTTCATAGAGTGAGATTCTGAAGGAACAACACCCCTATTCATGAAACAATCCCTTTAAATAGCTCCAACATATTCTACAGTGCTGTACAGATCTTGCCATCACTCATATAAATGCTATTTCCCAATTAGACTTATATTGTAAATTCCCTATTGCAAACACACTAGAGAAGCCAAATAGCATCATGCTTTCAAGGTTTAAGAATAAACATAAGGAGAACATATAAAAAGTATACAGTCCCAGGTACTATTTGAAACTAGAGCTCAATGCTATACGATGGGGTGCTGGTAAGTGCTTGACTTTGACTACAAAAAAATTAACACAAAACAATGAAATTTCACAATTATTCTACATAGTCTCATTGATATTTTGACTTTTGATTGCAGTGCTACAACTTCTTCAACACATCCAGATAGAATTACTTTGGTTGGGTGCCAAACTATCCACCAGACATTGCAGTTGCATCAGAAATGGAGGCAAATGTCGTTACCTTGATGTGTTTCAACAAATTAGTAAACAGATGATAGTCTGAGGGTGCCAGATCAGGTGAAAAAGGAGGATGATCCAGTACCTAGGAGCCTAGGTCAGTCACTTTGCTTATGCAAGAACATGATACCTTGTGTCAACTGACCCATGGTATAAAGTTAACAATAATATTATATGATGATTCTGGTATAGAAATATATATGTACAAATTTTTGTCCTAGCATCTGATACACGTTTTCCCATTTTGGAAGACATATAGTAGTCCCCACAAAAGTTGAACATACTTGCATCCATAACATACAAATCCAGGAAACTTGTTAATGGTTTATATGATATATATCATTTGGAACGTATATTGCGTTTCAACACAGATCACGTGACACAGTCTTCGCATATAACGATGGGTCACGTGTAGAGTTGCGCATGTCGCTAGCAGAGTCCTCTTGACCATTTGGGGAGCACGCTGACATCCCGTGACACACCGGACGTGGTTACGTGTGTCGCCACACACGTTACCAGAGGGCGCCAGACATGATAGCGTCATCAGGGGACGCTGAACGTGACAGTGTATGATGTCGCACACGTCACGAGAGGGCACTGACGGCCTACAGTTGCGACCACATGAACAGCGTCCTTCATGTAAGTGCTCTATATATGGTTGTCCTTTATCCCTACCTCACATGTGTTTGATAAGGGCTACTGTTGTTAGACGAAACACGTTGTACTGCATTTCAGCACTGTGTGCATTTGGGCACTTTGTATCACAAGTCTTTTGTTAGAGACCCATTTTTTTACAATAAAGTGGAACCTTTAAATTTATACTCTGGATGTGCACCCAACATGTTCTGTATATACAAGGTGTTCCTGGAGTCTCAGAGGGGAGAGAGTTTTGGGCCACCAGCTGATCTCCCTCCCATCTGTCAGGTGAGTTTATTCTGATCTTTCTGAACTAGTGTCCGAGTGCATTAGTAACTCTGACAATATTACTGACAATATGATGAACATTGTAACAACTAAACCTGTATGACAATGATGGAATTGCTTTTTTTTACCATTCACTCCCACAAAAAATGAAGCCCTGATGTACTCTACATATCTTACATGTGCCCCATAATATAAATTAACATAACAGTAAGACAAAAAACAGAACTCCTACTTTTTATATACCTGGATGAATGAATATCCCAAAGGGTGTAATTTCCAAGATGGGTCATATTTATGGGGGGGTTCCACTGTATTGGATACCACAAGTGCTCTACAAATGCAACATGGCATCTTTATTCCAGCAAAATCTGCACTTTTTTCCTTCTGAAATTTGTCATGTACCAAAGCAGCAGTTTACACCCACATGTGGGGTATTTTCGCAGTTGGAAGAAACGGCTTAGCAAATTCTTTGCTTTGCTTCCATTGCACCCATGAAAATAAAACATTTGAGGCTTTACCTATTTATTATTGAAAAAAATTGAAATTTTTCATTTACATGGCCCAGTGTTGACGAAATCCAGCATGAAAAAACAGAAACAAAAAGAAATTGATAAATTGTTATACCAAATAGCAAAACTAGAACAAGTAGCTAAACTCTCAAAAAATAATCTCGAAGAATTAGCCTCCTTAAGATACCAACTTCGATGTTGTCTAAACATCAAATTCAACAAAAAACACCCGTTTCTCAAACAAGCGATCTATGCACACAGCAATCCGGGAGGTAAGCTCATGTCATCCCTCCTTAAGAAGACCCGAACTAGAAACTCTATCCACTCAATCAAAAAGCAGACGGGTTTATCAGTCTCTTCAACCCCTGAGATAGCCAAAGAATTTTAACACTTTTATTCGCAACTATATAACCTTAGGGACCAGGAGACATCCCCCTCTCGGCAAAACACTAGAGATGGGGTCGACTCTTTCCTAAATTCTCTAAGCTTAACTAAACTAGACGAAATGGAGGCCTCCACCTTGCTGAGTCCACAGCAAAAGAAATAGAGGAAGTATTGAACTCCTGCCCTCAGGGTAAGAGTCCTGGACCGGATGGCCTTTCATTAGCATATTATAAAACCTTTAGAACACAGCTAACCCCCGCTTAATGGACACGTTCAACGTATTATTACAGGGTGGAGAGCTTCCAAAACAAGCCCAGGAAGCGCACATCACGCTTATTCAGAAAGAGAATAAAGATCCTAAACAATGTAGCATTTATAGGCCCATCTCGCTGATTAACCTAGATGTGAAGATCTGGGCCAAACTTTTGGCCAGGAGAATGGAAAACTTTGTTCCCGCACTGATAGATCCCGAGCAATTGGGATTCATCAAAGGCAGGGAGGGCAAGGATAACTGGCTACAATTGCTACATGCGGTGAAGTACGCCCAAACCCGCCATATACCAGTGGCCTTTGTGAGTACGGATGCCGAGAAGTCCTTTGATAGGGTAGACTGGATCTACATAGAAAGAGTGCTACTTCGATTTAACTTTCCACCTCCATTCATTTCAGCCATATTCTCTCTTTATTCGAAACCACATGCTAGACTAAAAATTAATGACACACTCTCCCCTCCATTCGATATTCGTAATGGAACATGCCAAGGCTGCCCACTGTCACCCACCCTTTTCATCCTTACAATAGAACCTCTCCTTCAGTGGGTGAGGCAAGACCTGTGTTGCGTCCTGCGGACGGGCAACCTCCAAAACACAAACAAAAGGCACAACAGTGCAAAAGGAAACATAAAACTAAGGGGAATTCTCTCCCAATAGTACCCTAACCTGGGAGGGGGCCCTGCCTACTCGGCGGACCGACCGCTCTGACAAGTGCGAGCCCGGGCCACTGACAAGTCCCTATCAGGGAGCCCTAGCACAAAAGAACGGCAAAACAGAAAACCAAACAAAGCATAAAAGAACTTAGCTAGGAGCTTCAGCCCAGGTGTGTTCCTCCGTCGCTGTCCAAAGGTAACTGAAGGATTGACCAGCACAGGAGATCATGCTGGCACTGTTTAAGTAGGAGCCAAGCTACTCAGCACCAGGTGCTGACTGACGTTACTCCTGCAACTACCACACCCCTCAGCTCCAGGAGAAGCAAGGCCACACCCAAAACCTGGTCTGGCCTGCAAGCAAGGTGCAGGCCTCAGAACGTCTGCAACAACTTGGTTATTAAATGGGTTAAGTGTTAACTCTCGCACATTATCTACAGCCGCCTTTGCAGAAGACATAATGTTCGGAATCTCTGAACCAGAGAGAGGCTTACCAAGACTTTTGGTAAGAGGATTTTGGAATTTTTTCAAATTTCAAGGTGAATTTCTCGAACGCCACAATTTTCAATATCTCGATCCCAGAGATGCAAAGCATCCCGTGGAGATCCAGTTCACCCTTCTCTTGGTCTGAAGTAGCAGTAGATTATTTAGGCATAAAACTTACCAAAAGAGTAGAGGATTTGTACCTTCATAATTTTCAACCTCTGATCTCCCAAATAAAAGCTTTACTTCACTTGAGAAAGGTTTCAGGTGAAGCCGAAACGTCGCCAGTAGAGATGATCGAACGTGTCCGTTACGGACACTTACGCACCCGGACACCTGCTTTCCCGAACACTTCAGTGTTCGGGCGTAAATGTTCGGGGGCCGCCGGGGGGCGGGGGTCGCCGTGGCAGCGCGGGCGGCAGCAGCGGGGAACAGGGGGGAGCCCTCTCTCTCTCCCTCTCCCCCCCACTCCCCGCCGCACCCCCCCGCGCTGCCACGGCGACCGCCGAACATTTTTCGCCCGAACACGGAAGTACTCGCAAAGTTCGGTGTTCGGGCGAAAAGGGGCGGGGCCGAACATGTTCGATCATCTCTAGTCGCCAGTCATTTTTATATGGAGGAATAAAACAGATTTTTGCTGAATTCATCAGATACTGCCTGGTATGCTTTTCATATTTACTTCACTCATACGACCTCCCATTCCTCTCCTGGTTCAGGAGAAAAAATATGTTAATTATTTATTAGTCCTATGTCCTACCTATTGTTCTATATAAATGTATGCTACCAATCCATCTTCAACTGATCTTTTTCAAATCTTTACGCATGGCTTTCTTGGGATTCATGTGGAGACAGAGGAGACCGTGCTTAGCATATAGATTAATGATCAAGAGAAGATCAGAAGGCGGGATTGATCTGCCCTGTGTTCAATCAAGATTTTTACCTAGCCATTCATCTTGGTTACTGGATGGACTTGATACGCCCCTCTAGAGACCCAATGCTGCAAGACCTTGCAGCGGGTTCATATGGTGACTCCTTATTGGAGGACCTGTGGTTCCCGGCCAGGAGCATGTATAGAGCGAGAGGATTTAATCCCTTACTTAGGGGTCCCTGCAAGACCTGGGACTGGCTCAGGAAATCGCTAGCGCCGAGTCCTTCCCTGATGACGCTGATCCGGAGTCTATGCAGGATATTAGGGATTCCGACTGATCCAGGGTCCTCCAGCATCTGGAGGCAATTTCAGGACATAATGGTTGGGGACCTCCAGGCTCAGGCACACAAGGCTCCAGGGGATATTCTGCAAACCCTATTGCCCAGTCACACCCTCTCGTTCCTGCAAATATTACATATCAGAAAGGTCCCCAATGAATTCTTGGTGAAACACAAATCTACCAGACCTAAGACCCACTTTGAAAGGACCCTTAGTGAAAGCAATCTCAAATCGAGGAAAATCTCCAACATATGGAGATGCTTTATAGCTCCCCCAATATTTCCCAAGCCTGCATTTCTCAGTTCTTGGGAAAAGGAGTTAAACATAGCTTTGTCCACCGCGGATGCTAAATTAATTCTGAAAATGGCCTATGGCCTATCCCCATGTATTCTTATGCAAGAGAGTCACTACAAATTCTTAGTAAGGTGGTATAAGACCCCAAAATGGCTCCATAATTATAAGCTAGCACCTCACAACAGATGCTGGAGATGAGATGCAGTGATTGGATCCTATCTCCATATATGGTGGGACTGCGTGGGCATCACCCCCTATTGGAAGGAGGTAGAGTGCGACTTGAGAACCCTCAACCCAAACTTATTAGTCTTAGCGGATATGGTGTTCCTCTGGAAACCGTCCACGAACTTCCACCCCTTGAAAAACAAATTAATAGCATTCATACTAGGTGCCGCCAAGGCGCTGATACCTCTACACTGGCTCCAACCCCCCCCCCCCCCTCCCTGACCCAATGGAAAGAAAAAGCTGACCTAATTTGCAACCTGGAAGAACTGAAGAGCTGGTCAATAAGCTATCATGATAGCTTCTTCCAGATTTGGAATCCGTGGAGAGAATTGAGACAAAAAGCTTAGCAACAGGAAAACCTCTTCTATTGGTTTTAGTGGGCAGGCGGTGGAGACCCCCCCGCCCACACCCCGGGGATTTGGATGCGGTTCAGTCTCTACTGCAGCAGGACGCTCGCTTAGACCTCGGATGTTGGACCCCAACATTGAGGATGGTGCTGGTGTTGGTAAGGGTGAGAATGACACCATATGTCCACCGTCTCACGACTTCTACTAATCCCCCCCATCCCCTCCCACCCTACGCCCCTCTCTCCCCCCCCCCCTCACCTTTCCCCCGCCTCTTTTTCATTCCCCCTTCTTTCTCCTGGAATCTACTTAAGCTCTTTGTTTATTTTGTTTACATTTATAACTTCTGCTCTGTCCAGTCTAGGAACCGCGGAGCTTGCATTTATCTCGGTGCAATTGCACGAGTCTCATTTGATACCTTTTATTGTATTTGTTTTACACTGAGGGACTAGTTTTAGTCTTTTTTGAGGTAGGAGAGAGAATTGTTTTTTCTTTCAACCCATGTAACGTGGTAATTTCTTGAAAATCTTAATAAAATTTGATTTATAAAAAAAAGATATCAGTTGTTATACCAAGATCTGCAAATAAAGTCTTGGTATTACTGAATATACAGCACAGTATAAGCTTTGCTTGCAATAAAATTACCAACCAAATACTTATCAAGAGAAGTGATGGGAAGCATTGTCACAGAAGAGTAACTCAGCATTTTTGTAAGAAAATAGTTAGTTGATTAGGTGCTATAGCTTTTGGCATTCAGAATTTATGACAGGTAGGTAGATAATGAGCAGGTTGCATTTGTGTATCATGGCATCTTTTTTCAATAAAGGGGCTTTCTTCATGTGGACAGGAATGACATAATACTATGAAGAAGCAGTGGGCAAAACAGCAGGACACCATAGCCAGGACTGAAAAGACATGATTAATATTTTATTCAGTAAATATATTCAATCAATATTGGATTGGTGCAAATATACAGTCACCAGAACTTTACATCCTCTAAGTGTGTTCTGCCTTTGTAATGAGAGTAAAGATGGCCACTCACATTAAACAAATGCGGGCTAAACTCCCTGATTCCTGTAGGAGCAGCTGGCCAAGTAGTGTGTATGGGGGCATCCTGGCTTTTCCCCAATGGAAGGTGTTGGGGAAGGAAGAATCAGGGCAGTTGGATTTCCAAACTCCCAATTCTTTGTTCTCAAGGAAGATGTTACCACCATAGGTGTCTGGCAGCAGCTTATTCCCTTCTCCTCATTAAGAACACATGCATATTTGGCTAGTCTAGTATGCATGTGTATTGGGTTGGGGTCACTTATTCTGTCAACAGCTATTTAAAGTGTATGGCCATCTAAGGCATTTGCACATGTACAGGCAGGCAATAATAAGTGGTCTACTAGTGGTTCTATTTACCCCTACCTGTTCTCTCTCCTGTCTATTCAAGGCATATTTGGGAGATGAACCATTGAAAATACATAAAAGTAGTGTGGGACCTTTCAACTCTTGAAGTCCTGAAGTTTAGAAAGATAGTTGTAGGGTGAACAATCATTCATTTAATCCCCCCCCCCTATCCTTCAACACTAATTCATGGCAGTTTTATTTTTCATTTGTAACTCCATTGCTTTCAACTCCTTTTTATGTGCATCTCTTAAAGGGATATTCTGGGAGTTTTACTGTTGATGAACTATTCTCAGGATAGGTCATCAATAGTTGATTGGTGGGATCTGCTGCTCAGGATCCCTGTCAATCAGTTGATCATTTGGGCCACTGTCGGTGAAGCAGGCCAGACATCGGGGGTCATGGGTCGGAAGTGTAATATCCGGCTTCACTCCTATTGAAATCAAGGGGAGCAATGCCTGCTTTTGCACTTCCAGACCCTCACTGCAGCCAGAGCTGAAAGTGTAATATGAGGCATCGCTCCCATTGAATTTAATGAGAATGAAACTGGCTATTACACTTCTATGACTGATCACCAATGACAGTGGGCTGTACAATCAACTAATCAACAGGGATCCCAAGTGGCTGATCCCCACCAATCAACTATGGATGACCCACCTGGACTGTCAGTCACCCTTCCACAAAAAGCTATAATTTGCTTAATCTTGACAAAAGTTTTTCCAGATTCCTATTATTGGTGGACAATTGCCTGGAAAGAGACAGATAAAGAAAACACAGAGCACAGTCAGCATTTTCCATATGCCACATTTATTTTCATGGAGAGTGACTACACGTGAAAAGACAAATCTCCTCTGAGACTGGAACTTGCAATCCTTTTAGGTCATAGTGGTCAGAGCATTAAAAGAGAAGGGTTGGAAGATAGGAATATTAAATATGACAACACAAAATGTGATGATAAGTGGAGGAAATAGCTTTAGAGTGGATGATGAAGCCACCAAAGTACCTGGTTTATTTCCAGATAAACTATTAGAAATAAAGAGTTAATATAAGATATCAAGAAAGTATACAGGTAAAAACAATGATTACTGTTGTCCAAACTATACTATTTTCCAAAAGAAGACATCATCCTTCTACTAGAAGCACAAAAGCCCAGAACAAATCATTCTTAATTTGGACACAAATCCCAATTTATATAATAAAAGAATGGTCTTGTTCAAAAGAGTTAAATTGGGAAAAGGAAGAGGGTAGTTAAGAATAAAGGCCAATGTACACGCAAAGATAATCTTTCAAACGATTGAAAGATTGAAAGTTTTAGCGATCGTTTAGCATAAAGTACTAAAGGGCATTAATGCCCATTAGTACTTTATCAGCATCATTTGCAAGCGAATGAACCTCCCAATTCTGCTTACAGAACTCAGCAAGTCGTCTAAGCTCTGCAATAAGCTCAATTGTTCTGGCAAGGGCTGCTAAGAGAAAACAATGTTATCTCCTGCTCCCGTGGAGAACACAGCATGCAGTCTGAATGATGGTTTCACTACATCCTGGTCAGACATGACATAGTGTATATATAGAGTTTGAGCAGTTTGAGTCTCTTCCTCTGGTAGACCTGAGGAACCTCAATCAGACACTATGCTTACTTCTGATATCATTAGTGAATATTTATGTGTAAGTAAGATAGGTGATAACCCAGCCATTTTGCTGGCAACAGCTGCACACCGGGCTCAAGCCCGGATAAATGGGGAGGGGTGGGGAAAGCAATAGCAAACTACTCCACTACCACTGCCAAAACACTTTTTGGATCAAAACCAAATGTGTTCAAATATGGTGCTGGAAGGTGGGCACCCTGGGCTGAAAGGCACCAATCAAGCCACCAGGAAGAACAAGGACAAAACTCGAATAACTTAGGCACTAATGACGGGGACAGCAATGCCATTTGGATGTCGGTCTGCTGATGCAGCTGAAAGCGAAAGGTTTAGTTTGCATTTCTCAAAGATTCACAACATCGGTATGTGGAACGTCTGTGGCATGAATACAGGCAAATTAGAAATCCTAAAACATGAAATGCCATGGCTCAACATTGACCTGTTGGGTATCAGGGAGCTTCACTGGACAGGCAACGGTTTTTTCAATAGCGATGATTACGCCGTTTTCTATTCAGGCAATGGCAACATCAGATACAATGGAGTGGCATTCATCGCAAACAAGGCAGTCGCCAAAGTTGTCCATTGTTTCAATGCCGTAAACAATAGGATCATATCTATACCCATCAATGGGAATCCTCTCTTGATCACAATTCTGGCGCAGTAAATAGCAGATTTGAAACACTCAGCACCATCGGAAAAGACCATGACGAATTATGGGAGGAAATCAAATCCATCACACTGAATACAGCTGAACAAATCATCCCCTTCAAAAATCAGCAAAACAACCTCAATGGCTATGGGATGAATCAATCAGAATTGCCAACAAGCGCCAAGCAGCTAAAGCAGCTGGCACCATCATTGAATTCAGACAGCTAAATGCGGAATTTCAAAGAAAAGTCAGCCAAGACAAGGAGTGCTACTGGAATGTCCAATGCGCGAAACTGGAAAAAGCAAACCAGCAAGGCCACACCCGAGCTCGTTTCGCCCAGGTGAAGCAGACCAAGGCACCGTTCACACCACGCAAGGCAGCAACCATCAAAGTCCATATGGCTAATTATTGCAAGAAGAAAATCAAATCAAGCATAGGTGGCGAGAATATAAGAGCAGAGCTGTATGCAGGCGGTCAAACAAACAACCCACAGGATCACGTACATCAAGTAGAACAAGAACCACGTATTCTGAAGGAAGTAGTCAAAACTACCAAACAGGAAAGCTCTGGGCATTGATCATATACCAGCTGAACTGCTCAGACCAGTGTCAGTCAAGATCCTAACTGACCTATGTCAAAAGATCTGACGGCTCAAATCGTGGCCCAAGGACTGGACAAGATCTGTCTTCGTCACACTTCCAAAAAAAGGTGATGCTCAAGAATTTCCCAATTATCGCACCATCACTCTCATACCTCATGCAAGCAAAATTATTTTAAAGATCTAACAAAAATGCATTGCGACAATTGTTGATCGGGAACTGACAAACGTTCAAGCTGACTTCCGCAAAGGATGTCGCACCGGAGACTAAATTGCAAACCCGTGCTGGATCATGGAGAAGACCCGGGAGTATCAAAAGGATGTGTACATGTCTTTCATCGCCTACAGCAAAGCTTTTGACTGTGTAGAACATGACAAGCTTTGGAAGTGTCTGAAGCAAATGGGCATCCCAGAACATATTAAACAGCTTATACAAGCTGTTGCTTTACAATAACCAAGAAGCACCAGTCAGGATAGCTTATGGAAACACAGATTGGTTCGGAAATGAGAAAGGTGTACAGGAGGCTGCATTCTATCACCAGTCATTTTTAATCTGTATGCAGAAACAATAATGAGACAATGCAATTTGGACGAATTAGAAATCAGAGTCAAAATCGGTGGCAGAAATGTCAACAACCTCTGATATGCAGATGACACCACCATGCTTGTGTAAAGTGAAAGGGACCTGGAATACCTTATTCAACTAGTGCAAAAGGAAAGCGAATTCATGGGACTGTATCTCAACAGCAAGAAAACGAAAGTCATGACCACGGTAAGCAACGCCACAGTGAACATAAAAATTAAGAACAAAGAAGTCGAGACAGTCCAAGATTTCATCTTTCTTGGATACAAAATCGATTCCAATAGGCAATCTGGACCTGAGATCAAGAGACGGATTACACTTGGTAGAAATGCAATGCAAGGAATGGAAAAGATCTGTAAAAGCAAGGATATTAGCATTGCAACAAAAACCAGACTGGTCAATGCAATCATCTTTCCCATAACGATGTATTCTTGTGAAAGTTGGCCGCTCAGAAAAACAGAAAGAAGGAAAACTAATGCGTTTGAACTATGGTGCTGGAGGAGAATGCTACGGATACTTTGGACTTTCATGACAACGAACAAGGTAGTGTTAGATCTCGTCAAAACAAAAATATCACTAGAGGGCAAAATCATCAAACAGTGGCTCTCTTTTTTTGGACACGTGATGCACGCTAACTCACTGGAAACAGTACTGATGCTTGGCGAGGTCAGCAGTAAGAGATCAGGACAACAAAGAACAAAATGGCTAGATACAATCAAGGCCACCATGAACATGTCAATTGTGGAATTAAAAGAAGCCGTGAAAGACAGAAATGCGTGGAGAACATTGATCCATGGAGTGACCGAGAGATGAGACTGAATGAATAATCATCATCATCATCATCAAGTAGGTAATAGCATATAGGATTCAATGCAGAAAAAGTTCCTGTTTTCTTCACCAGCTGTCTATGCAACATTTCAGCTTAACCTAGAGCCTTTCTCAAACTTGAGAAACGCTCTACAACATGAGTACTTTTCTTCACTGCAGAGAAACAAACTCATTGGTTATTACAGAATCCAGTAAGGCACTAACATACTATGTCTGTGACAGATGCCTGCATTAACCAATGATCGCATTCCTCTTCAGTGAAGGAAAGCTTTCATGGCCTACTGAGTGGTATTCCAAGGACCAGTCCCAGCAATCTTCCTATAAACGCACCACTGTTAGCACTGGAAGGTGATCAATAGTGTCCATGTGCCACAGGATGTGCAACTAGCAGCAGCAGGTTTTCTGCCATTGCTGTAGTATGACCAGCAAGGTCAAGTGGACATTGAGGATTGTATGCTGTTAAATAATAATATCAATGACCACATTTTGATGTTCTCTTAACTCCTTAGTGAGCAAGCTGGTTTGTGCCTTAATAACTAGAGATGAGCGAGCACCAAAATGCTCGGGTGCTCGTTACTCGGAACGAAATTACTGCGATGCTCGAGGCTTCGTTTCGAGTAACGAACCCCATTGAAGTCAATGGGCGACCGGAGCATTTTTGTATTTCGCTGATGCTCGCTAAGGTTTTCATGTGTGAAAATCTGGGCAATTCTACAAAGTGATGGGAACGACACAGCAACGGATAGGGCAGGCGAGGGGCTACATGGTGGGCTGCATCTCAAGTTCCCAGGTCCCACTATTAAGCCACAATAGCGGCAAGAGTGCCCCCCCCCCCCCACTGTCAGCATAAAAATCGTTCTCCTCTGCCACAGCTGTAACAGCTGTAGCAGAGAAGAACGATGTTTGCCCATTGAATTCAATGGAGACGGCAATACAGCAGGTTCCACTGAATGCAATGGGCTGCCGGCGATCGCAGGATGAATTGTCGGGAAGGGGTTAAATATATAACCCCTTCCCAGCAATTCATCCAGAAATGTGTTACAATAAAAATATATACCGGCGTATAAGGCGACGGGGCGTATAAGACGACCCCCCAACTGTCACCTTATACGCCGGTAATACAGTGGAGCAAAGAATAAAAATCATTACTTACTTCTTCAGACGATCTGCGGCGCTCCTGCAGGCTGTCACTCCCTCCTGGTGTTTGCAGGCTGTCGCTCCCTCCTGGTCCACGGCAGAGTATTGCTTTCTCTACGAAAGGCTTGAAATCCCCGCCTCCAGAAACACAGCCAATCACAGCCATTCAATGACATCATTGTCATTGGCTGTGATTGGCTGAAGGCACATGTGTTTGGAGAAGGATTTGTCTTCTATATGTTCTCAATGGGGTCGGCGCTGCTGCCGCCGGCCCCATTGAGCGCATATAGAGAAGATTTATGGCCTTAAGAAGGACCGTTGGGGTTCTTGAAACCTAAAATACTCCTAACACTCTCCCTATAGCAGCTCCAACACGATAGCGCTTTCCCTGAACTAATGTCAGAATGCATCCATAGCGAGCCGCGGGAGGGGCAGATTTCAATACTCGGGTGACACCTAATCTCCCCAGCCACTCACAGCAGGGGGGTGGTATAGGGCTTGAACGTTGCAGGGGGAAGTTGTAATGCCTTCCCTGTCTTTCTATTGGCCAGAAAAGCGCGCAAATTTCTCAGGGAAGAAAGTTAAAGTAACCCGAACATCGCGTGGTACTCGTTACAAATAACGAGCATCCCGAGCACCCTAATATTCGCCCGAGCATCAAGCTGGGACGAGTACGTTCGCTCATCTCTATTAATAACCAAGTAGGGATGAGTGAGTATACTCGCTAAAGCACTACTCGCTCGAGTAATGTGCCTTAGCTGAGTATCTCCCCGATTGTCCCTAAAGATTCGTGTGCCGCCGCGGGGCGGGGAGCTGCGGGGGAGAGCGAGGAGGAACGGAGGGGAGATCTCTCTCTCCCTCTCTCCCGCCTGCTCTCCCCCGCTCCCCGCCGCGACTCACCTGTCAGCTGCAGCAGCTTCCGAATCTTCAAGAACTAGCAGGGAGATACTTGGCTAAAGCACATTACTCGAGCGAGTAGTGCTTTAGCGAGTATACTCGCTCATCCCTATAACCAAGTAATTTTTAGTTTTTTTCATCATCGCATTCCAGAAGCCATAACTTTTAAAATGTTTCCATAAACATAGCCATATGGGGGCTTGTCTTTTGCAGGACAAGTTGTATTTTTAATGCCATCATTTTTGGGTACATATAATGTATTGTATAACTTTTATAAATTTTTTAAGGAGATTGGGAAAAAATTAATTCTGTAATTTGTTTTTTTTAATTCCATATTTACGGCGTTCTGTGTGAAAAATAAATAATATGATAACAATATTTTCTGGGTCAGCACAATTCCGGCGATACCAAATTTGTACAGTTTTTTTAGGTTTTGCTATTTTTGTATACAAAAATAGTTTTTTGTAAGGATATACGTTTGGGTTGCTGCATTCCAAGAGTCATAACATTTTTACTTTTCCACTGATGGAGCTCTATAATGACTTGTTTTTTGTGGGATTGTGTTTGGTCAATGGTGTTGTGAAAGCTTTTTTTTTGTGGGATGAGATGTACTTTTTATTGCATTATTTATATTTATAAGGCAAGATAGGCAAAGCGTGTTATTTTGCCATGATTTTTTTTTTTTTCATGGCGTGCAATTTGTGGGTTTGATAAAGTACTAACTTTTTTCTCTGGGTCATTATGAATGCAGTGATACCATATATATATGTTTTGGTTTTTTCTACATAGTAAAGAGGGAAAAGTGGGGTTTCGATGTCTTTTATTTTTATTATTTTTTTCATATTTTTGTATACTTTTTTAAACTATTTATTTTTGTCCCACTAGGGGACTTGATTATCACCATCTTTTATCCTTCTTATAATAAACTTCTATACTTGAGTATAGTAGTGCATTAGAATGCCTATGAGGCACACCCAGAGGCTGAGCCTTATAGACAACCATAACTGGCACGTCGGGAGGCTATATTTAAGCCTCTGGGTGCCATAGCAATCGATCGGGACCCCACAATCACATCATGGGGGTCTGTTCGGTGACAGAGGGAGCCCTCACCCCTCTGTCAGCCTTTTACATGCTTTGGTCCCACTGACCATGGTGTGTAAAGGGTTAAACACCAAGGATCTGAGTTGTCTTTGGTCCCCCCTGTTAGAGTAGGTGCCAGACTATCACCCCCCCCCCCCCCCCAGCATGCCTGATGCTTTTTTCCCTTTCATTCCCCCCTTTGCTGTTAAGGGATTTTCAGGAGACCCCCAAACACATTATGTTGGCAAATCTCAATCATTTTTCCCACCAATATTATTGTAATGCGTATAGAAAGCCTTTGACTAGATGAAGATGGAAGACCTGAGGCTCTCAAAAAATCAAATATGAGTACCTCCGCAACACACATTATTACTGAGCAAGAGTCTAGAATTTTTTTTACCTGGCAAAAAGAAACTATAAATTCCTAATACTAATTTTATACAATATTATTAAACCCAAACCCCACTGTCTTAAAGAACCAGCTATTTCTGCCTCATGTTGATAGGGACCTTTGACAAGGGATGGAATAGGCTGTACAACGCACCACATGCTAAATTCGGCACCAAAATCCGCAGTCTACCTGCGGATATTGATGCATAATTGAAATTGGCTTAAAACCGGCCTGCAGTTCCGCATCAAAATCCACAGTAAAACCTATGGATTTTGGATTGGAATTCCGCAGCTGTGGATTTAGCTACGTCCTACGGTGTAATTCCATCCCATATGAAAGGTCCTTTATAGAGCATATACGGCCTATCTTGTAAAAAACCTGAAAAGTATAATTCTTCAGTTTGAAAATTACTATAGCAAATAACTGAAGGATTCCTTGTCAAGCGGGAATCTTAGAATGTGTACTCGTGATATTAAAAAAAGCTTCAAAGGTTGATTTTTAGAAAACACAAGGTAAAACCTCTATGTATTGCAGCATTCGTTATTTACTATGCAATACTTTTTTTTTTGTGCCCATGTGAAAATTAATAAGAAAAATAGTTGAAGTAGTTATTTAAAAAAAACTGCATATTTTAACTCAACTACCTTAAACCACACTACATAGTCCAAAAAACCTAAAATTGCATATCTATATTTAAATTATATTTAAATGCTAATAAAGCTTAACAGATTTAAAATGAACAACCATTAATAATCAACTATGTATTCATTATCTCAGCAATGATAATTTGCTTTTACTTAAAAGTTGACATCTCTCACTGCATTCTTCCATTTTTTTTTCTTCATTGTCCATATCTTAATATATTTAAATTTTTACTCTTGCATGGCAAAGCTGTAAGTGATGAGACATGTTTATCCCTCAATGCATTCAAAATGACTGAACATTAGAATGACATAAGAAATTATAATATTAATCAAGGTACAATGCTATTCATTAATGTTGTTAACACATTCATGGATGCATTTCTGATACGTCTCAACCCGCTGGATTTTGAAGTGTGATTATGTAAATTTCTCACTGATAAATAAATTACTATAATTGTAGCTGAAATGCAACACACATTTTAAAACCTCTGAATCTAAATAATATATCACACATTATTAAATTATTTAGCAGGCTTTATAGAAAATAACTGTAAGGCAAAGCACGCATTTATTTTTAAATAAGCCATTTCTACTAGTAATATATAAAATGCAAGCTCGGAGATTTGCTTTTGTCTGTTTATGTCTCCATTTCTAATTCTAATATAATTAATTTCTCAGTGGTTTAAACGTGCCCAATTTATTTTTTATCTCCGTATTATTTATATAGGGGAAAATGCACGTAAATGAATTCAATTGGTTATTATATTTCTATAAAGAAGTACAAAATCCGAGTATAAAAAGTAAAACTATTAAAAAAAAATTTTTTTTCAAGCTACTAATTAACATATGTGAATTTTATGACGAGGTTCTTTTACAAATAAGCACAACATTAAATGTTAATGCACATTTACAGTACCTGAAATATTTATTTTAATGAGCTTTTATTATAGTCACTATTGACCACATTAACTGGTGAACTCTATTTACCACATTAGCATTTAGCCGTTTTATGCAAATTTAATCATAGAATGGTTCAAACCCAATCTAGTATGCATCACTGATAACGGAGCATCTTTAAAAGCAGAATGAAAATAATGTATGATTAGCCAACGTGACGTTAGCCACTATATGGTTAAAATGTTATTCGAACATGTTTTCTAGGTTGCACGAGCAGCCGTGCTCTCCTCATGTTGCCACCATTTTATGACAAAGGGAAAGCATTTGACTTAAAATGTCTGCTTGAACACATCGCTGAATTTGTCCGTCATTAAACAATGAATGAACAAGTACGAATGCCAAGTATTTAATTAGCACCCTTTCCGGTCATGCATGGCAAATAGCACATTTACATACATCATGTCTAGCGATTATTTCTATAAAAGCTACAATTCATTTTTAATATAATGGGTATAGTGTTAAGCAGCCGCAGAAGCAAAAATCAGCTGGCGATCACTGTATACAGGCAGTCACTAAGCAGTTCGCAGCAGAAATGTGTTTTTCAGATTTGTGAACCTCTAGCATAGACTAAATAAACTGATTAATTCTTTCAGATGCCAAGCAGCAGCACTTCTCTTTAAGCCTCTTCTATGTAATTAAAAGCTGGGAATACAAAATGCCTAGAAGTAGATGCACAATTAATGACAATTGGTGACTAAGCAGCTGTGCTTGAAATATCCAATTGTTGCAAACATAGCATTCTTTATATAGAAGGCAGTGACTGTGGCTATATTTAGCCATACATGTAAGAGACAAAGAATTCCTCATTATTCACAGAAGCATTGTTCAGGTGTGCCTTCCAGTCTGACCTTACATTAATATAAAACAGACACACTCTTTCTTGAAGAAATATTTACTGCAAAAAATCATAATCTGCTTTGCGGAAACTCCGAGCCCCTCACCCACATCCTTGAAGTGCTACCTGCCATAGTAGTTCTGTTCTGGATATGTACCATCAGCGGACATGCTTAATTACTGTCAAGAGTAACAAAGTAACATAGTATGTTAGGTCAAAAAAAGATATGTCCATCCAGTTCAGTCTATTTTCCCCAATGTTGATGTAGAAGAAGGCAAAAAAACCACAAGAGGTAGAAGCCAATTTTCCCCATTTAAGGGAAAAAAAATTTCTTTCTGACTCCATTCTGGCAATCAGAATAATCCCTGGATCACCGGTCCTTCTAAAATTATTAATAATTATAACATGCAATATTGTATCGCTTAAGAAAGGAGTCCAGGCCTTTGATATATATATATACATAGTTATTGTTACATTCGTGCGGGCAAGTGAGCATTGGGCCCACATGAACGTTGCCAGAGATTGATAGGGAATGCCAGGTGAAACTACCACAGATTAACACCTCTCCCTATCTTCTATTCGTGTGACACTGACCTACCTGAGCGGGGACATCGCCCCAATAAAGGGCATCCCAGTGGTCTTCGGATATGGGCTCTTGCTGCTCCTAGGAACCCACACACCCTGGATAGGACATATACACATGCCACCACCAATAGCGACAACTGGACAGCATACACAGACACACAGAGCTATAATCCCACCATATAGCAGCCAATACACAAATGCTAGTAGCAGATGTTAAAGCTATAAATGCCAGGCATTTGCTCACATTTTGATCAAAATATGGAAGCTAGTGGGCCACGTCACAACTCCTGGCAAAACCGTTAGACCTTACACTAACCAGGAGTCAGCGACATAACCAAACAAAACCTGAAACACAAACCTTTCTTGCAGTAACCAAACATAGAACCTGCTCACACCACACAGAGAGAGAGAAAGAGAACAGAGAAAGTTGACCACACGTACATCTGGGAAGACAGCTTTTATGTGTACTGACCTAGAGTGATTCGCCAACTGGAGACACACACGCCCTGCCAAGCACAATCCCCAACATCTGAGCAGGAAAGCTACAGATTATCTGTAGTAGCACAGATTCCAGGAGACAGATGTGACAGCTTTTAGGTCACCCCTCAGCTCTCTTTTTTCTAAACTAAATAACCCCAATTTTAATCTCTCTGGGTATTATAGTTCTCCCATTCCATTGATTATTTTAGTTACCCACCTTTGAATCTGTTCAAGTTCTGATATGTCATTCCTGAGTATCGGTGCCCAAAACTGTACACAATATTCCATGTGTGGTCTGACCAGTGATTTGTAAAGAGGAAGAACAGTGTTCTTGTCATGCTCCCCTAGACCTCTTCTGATGCACCCCATGATCCTATTTTCCTTGAAAGCAGCTGCTTGACACTGGTTGCTTCAGTTAAGCTTACAGTTAACTAAAATCCCAAGTTCTTTTCAATGTCAGTGTTACCCAGTGGTTTCCCATTTAGTATGTAATGGAGATGTGTGTTTCCTATGCTCATGTGCATAAGCTTTCATTTATCAATGTTAAACCTCATTTGCCACTTTTCTGCCCAAGCCCCCAACTTATCCAGCTCCATTTCCAACCGCATTCAGTCCTCTCTTTTGTTAATTTCTTTACATAGTTGTGTATTATCTGCAAATATTGCTATTTTACTGTGCAATCCCTCTACCAGGTCATTAATAAATATATTAAAAAGCATAGGGCCCAATACTGACCCCTGTGGTACCCTACTAGTAATGGTGACCCAATCATAGTATGTACCATTAATAACCACCCTCTGCTTTTTCATTGAGCCAGTTACTTACACATATTTTCACCCAGACCAAGCATTCTCATTTTATATTCTAACGTTTTATGCAGTACAGTATAAAAGGCTTTGTAAAAGTCCAGATACACAACGCCCAATGACTTTCCCTGGTCCAGTCTAAAACTTACCTTCTCATAGAAGCTGATAAGATTGATTTGACAGGAGAGATCTCTCATAAACCCTTATTGATATGCAGTTATACAGTTATTTACCTTGAGGTACTCCAGGATAGCATGTCTTAGAAATCCTTCAAGCATTTTATCTACAATAGAACTTAGACTTACTGGCCTGTAGTTTCCAGGTTCACTTTTTGACCCCCTTTTGAATTTCAGCACCACATGCTATGCGCCAATCCAATGGAACATATCCCATCACCATTGAGTTCTTAAATATAAAAAACAAGGTTTGTCTATAGTCTGTATATCATAGTCCTTAATTCCCTTAGAACCCAGGTGCGTATGCCAACGGGGCCCAGTGATTTTTGTGCTTTAATCTTTTTAAGGCGGCTCTGTACTTCTTCCTAGGTTAGGCTGGTGATATTTAGTGTAGAGTTTATGTTATCACATTGCATCTCATTTGACATTTCATTTCCTCTGTGAGTACACTGGAGAAAAAAACTATTCAATTGATTTGCTTTCTCCCCATCACCTTCTACAATCTTTCCTACATTATTTATTAAAGGGCCAACACGTTCAGTATTAATCTCTTTACTATTTATATAATCGAAGAACAGTTTTGGGTTAGTTCCACTCTCCTTGGCAATAAATCTCTCTGTCTCTACCTTTGCTACTTTTATCTGCTTTTTACATAACTTATTTTTTTTATCTTACAGGTTTTTGGTGCTCGTTTGCTGCCTTTCTGTTTTAGTAGTTGAAACGCTTTTTTGGCTGCTTATTGCCCCCTTTACATCTTTATTGAGCTACATTGGTTTTCTTCCAATTCTATTCCTTTTATTCCTGTAACATAACAATCTTTCACAGTAAGTATTTAATGTGTTTTTAAGCATTTCCCATTTATTGTCTGTACTCTTATTTTTGAGGACATTGTCCCAGTCAATATGGTTTAGGGCATCTTTAAGCTGGTTGAATTTTGCCTTCCTAAAGTTTAGTATTTTCATAGCTCCCCAATAAAACTGTCTCTTGAAAGACAAGTTGAAATTTATTATAATATGACCAGGTGCCCCCTGACCTGCACCCCTGTTATTCTGTCAGGTCTGTTGATGAATATTAAGTCCAAAATGGCTGCCCCTCTAGTTGGGTTCTGAAGAAATTGTGTGAGGTAATAATTATCTTTAGTTATTGACAGAAACTTATCACCTTTCTGAGTTCCACAGGTTTCATTTTCCCAGTTTATATCTGAATAGTTAAAATCCACCATAATAATTTCCTCATTGCTGCTTCCTCTATTTGCCTCAGTAAGAGAGTAGCATGGATTCAATGCAGTAGAAAAATACTGGGATGAGAAATCCTGAATGCTGAATGACAGAGTTGAGTTTAAATACAGCACAACTCCCCAAAGTGAGCCTGTTTCTTACTATGTTATCACATTCTCTTTATCAAGTGTTCCCTGCACAAAGAATCACCTTTGTTTTTTCTATTCATTGTAGTGTTTCTGGTAAGGGTAGCACTTGACAAACTCAAAAAAGCTCCACTAGAAGAGGTGCTGCAACAGTGGATTATAAGGTGTCACGTTTGGTGCGGCTGATTTGCTGAACTGGAGGAGACAAATTACAGAGAAATAGACTTGATTGTACTAATAACTAGTTATATGGGCCTATATTAACTAACGAAGGACACCAGAATAAGGAACAGCTAAGTATTGTGAACCATAGGAGACCAATGTCCAGAACGGACTCAACTATGCCAGATTCTTAAGTGAATCACTTGCCCTGCTACTGTTAATAGGCCGACAAAATTAACAGACAACCAAGCCAGCTTATTAACACTGGCACCAGACGGAGATGTTACTCTTTCAGCGATCAGCTCTGAATGACACAATACATGTGCCATCCTGCACATCACATGTTCCAGAGTGATCCTTTGACATCACCCCAGACCTGCAGAACTAGGAAGTCATGGAACAGCCGACACCACAACAGAAAGACTGCTAATGGATCTCCAAGTAAGAAGGGGTAATGGGATGACCCTAACTCCAGGGAAACTGAAATTATGGAGCAGATTTACTAATACTATCTAATACTTTGAAAGTGCAAGCTTAGACTAGCCATGTCACATTTGTGACAGCTGTAGCAAAGGACTGGGATGCCATATAAGTCCTTCCCTGAAAATTCTCCCTAACTGCTGTAAAAAAGAAAAATTAAAAAAAAAATCCTCTCTCCACCGCTGTCGGGACTCGTCTTGTCACTGGCTCCCTGACACTCCTCTGCAGCTTTTTCTCCTGCTGGGGATTTAAAATCCCCACCTCCTGAAAGAGCTGTGTCTGATTGGCTGACAGCTGAGGGCTGCCTGTGATTAGTCACAGCGCTCAGCCAATTAGAGGCCACCCTCAGCCATTCAGTGAATTCAGCGCCGGAGAGGTGATATATATATATACAGTATATATTTTTTTTACAGCAGTTAGGGATGATTTGAAAGCAATGGGCACGGAGGTACAGTCACGCACATTTTGAAGATTGGTGGAGCGCTTTTTTATACACACATAGATGCGCAAATTACAACGCTCGTCTGACTGAGCCCAAAGGCTGTGTTTACATAGAGTGTAATAAAACTGGATACCAGGTCCTGACTTCTGTGTTTCACAGAGTACCAATTTTTCTCATCAAACCTTTTTTTTTGTAGCGTTTCTTTTGTTGATTATGAAATAATATTTATCTCTAGCAAGCTACTCTTATGGTCCACAAACAGATAAGTCAAAATGTGTGTTATACATATTGCTAAAAATGACAAAAACTGATTTGCATGGTCGGGTTATAAGCCGCTTTGGGGACATAAATGATCAATAATGCAGGTTTCAATTGACCATGGCTTTCTGTGAATTTGTAGTTTTACGCATGTCTGTTTTTAATAAGTGCAGCAATATGTGTCTCTCATTGTGGGCTGAAAACCGTATCAACCATCACACCTTACTTAAGTAGCTCTCTTCTGCTGTGGTTACATTTTTCTGTAAACTTCCTTAGCTTGATCAAAATGGTAATGTGGTGACTAGTCTCACGCACTCCGACATACTTCGTCATGTCAATTCAATTCACCATTTATTTTTGTACTATTTAATCTTCATTCCAAGTTACTTATTTTTCTTTTTATTACTTCTCTTCTGCAGTGTAGAGGTTTTCATGCTAAGTGCATTACACACATTTTGGTCTAAAAGTTAGGGATAATGTTTTTGGAATTAGGTGGAAGCAGGCCAGGGGTCCATGAGGAGTTGTATCAAAACCACAAATTATTTTGATGGCACAGAGTGATTCAAGTCTCCAATGCCACACAAAAGTTTACTTTTCAGATGCAACTAGATTAATGTTGATGATCAGTTCGGTAAGCATGCAATTTCGCAACAGTCTCTTAAAGAGGGTACAAACTAGGCATTTGCTTGCGCAAGATAGTGGTTGATTACATTAGCTGGTGGCTACTAGTAGCACCTCAACTGTTACAATACTCAACAATCTCTGCACTACTCCCACCCACTTTGGGTAACAATTGGTTTCCTTACGTCAGTCCAGACTGGCTACCACAATCCTGTACCTCCTGTCCACCTCATCTGGCCTCTGTACCTAACAGAGCTCTCCTTCCACTCTGGAACTCAGCAAGGGGGAAATCACGCTGTCTCAACTCCTGTACACGAATGAGGAGACAACTAACCTTTCTCGCAGGTGCAGTAGCTTTAGGATTCTTCTCTGTCAATAGACCCTTGCTCCTTTTTTTCTTGTTTTGGATTGCTGATGGTTCTTGCTACATCCACCACATCAACAGTCACTAAAACTGGAAGGAACTCAGTTTTATATAGATCTCTAATCCCTCCTACTTGCAGCAATGCAACATCAACATCCAGTGTCATTTGTACTCTACAGTTCTCTAATTTGCTCTATTAACCCTCTAGTAATATGACATATACACAATTATTGTTCTCCGCCATACTATTGCTGACCAAGTATGAGCTGTGTCACTAACTGTCATCAGTGTATTACGGAAAACTATATACAAAACATACAGCATCTTGTGGTACTGCACCAAATACAATAATAAAACATATCTATATAAATAATGTACAAAATTAACCTTGTATCCCTTACACCAAAACATAATATAAGACTACCTACAAACTAACAAGCACAATATTGGGCCAAGAAACTCGACCCAATATCGCACTCATGAGCGTGTGATTTACCCGCGAATGCGAGGCGTTTTTCAGGCAAAAACGCCTGGCATCTCATCTGTGAAATTCCGATCCTATTGCGCAAGTTTCATGCGCAATGGAGGATGGGAAGTGTTTCCACTGATTGCAATGGGAAACCTCACATCGCACATTTATGCACATTGCACGGCAATTAAGGGTCCCATCGAAATCAATGGGTGATGGGTTCTGAGGAAAGCAAAGAGATGCATGCCATGCCATGATTTCTTCTGGTACAGGAAAACATCACTCATGTATTTGACTCCATTCAAAAGAATGGGGTTCATATTCACACATGATTTGTGCATCTCATAACGCACAAATCTCGCGTGAGGTTCACGACCGTGTATAAGTGGCCTCAGAATAGTGTTATCTTACCTTGCTGAGCAAAACTACTGCCCTCTTAAAATTCCAGTAGCAGAAAACTAAAGGTACCTTTACAGGGATGATTATCACTCAAATAATTGCTGGAAACAGTGAATTTGGGCAATAGTCATGCCATGTATGCCACTAACAGATCACTGAACAAACAAATCCGTCGCTTGTGAGAGCTGCTTGATTTTTAGCTCACCTAAGAAACCAAGTGTCTATTGGCCCATGAAAACAAGCTGCTGTTCATCTATGAACGACTGCCTGTTTGCAGTAAATGAAGGCGGCCGACTAGAATGATCTCCATCCGCTCCGTCTCCATTCACTAAATAACTATCGCTACTGTGTATTCTGCATTTAAAACTGAAACCAGTGAAGTGAAGAAAAATTCTTCCTTGGTGACTCAGTCATTCCTGTTGCTACAGGGGTGATACAATTGCTGATTCTTGGAAATGACTCAATCTTTTTAGTTTTACACAAATTCTGAAATTGTTATTTTACCAAAGACGTGAACTACTCTTCCAAGAAACTCACAAATCATGTTAATTAAAAACAAACCTATAAAACACAGGGCAGGAAGACATATTTTACAAAATAGATTGTACAAGATAGCAGAAATATGGGAAAAGAAAGATGAAATGAAGAATTCTGAAATTCAGACAGATAGTGGTATTACTCTGTGGGTCCTCACAGTTGATTTCTTTTATGGCACAGGTTATGTGTAGAGGCAGGAAATGATTCAGTGATTGACATGACACCACATGCATCAGTGAAGATGGGAAGGAAGCCGAGGGAAAATTTAACGTGGGATGTATTCTATGTACTATAGTAGTTTGTATTTTCATGATGGGTCTTATTAGGTCAACAGAACCCCTCTCGTCTCTAGTTTCCATGACTCCTCATTGTCTTGGTTGTTTACAATAAGAGACCACACTGAATAAAACAGCTAGGAGAGGAAATGAATGGACAGAGAGGGAAATAGTAAGAAGAAGGAACAGTGAAAAGGCTGAAATTAATGGAACTGTTCATTTACTTTTTCAAAGCACACACACACATCATATTGATAAACTTAATGCTGATTCTTATAACTTGAAAGCACTGGAAGCACTGGACAGCAAAATGGCACCCAAAAATGTATTCTTCATAAGAAAGAAATATTTACAATGTAACTTGAAATGAAATCTACTGGCTCAACAAATCTTCAGTAAATCTGCAGAGAAGTTGTCACTAACCTCATTCGGTCCCAGTGCCAATCTGTGTGATTCTTTACTTGGCATGTTGCATCTATATAGGGAACTGGAAATATTAGTGATGTCCCTCAAGTGAAGGTTTTGTAATCCACATTTCCTGTCTCTAGCAATGGTTACTGATGTTCCTAAGGCTGGGTTTACATGGGGCGGATTTGCCGTGGAAATTCCGTCTGGAATTTCGCCACGGCAAATCCGCCTGCAGCCGCTAATCCCGGGATTAGCCAGCCATGTGGACGAGATTTCTCAGAAATCTCGTTCACACGGGACAGCAAAGCCGCTGCGGCAAAGCCGGCGCTGCAGCGCGGATTCGCTGGCCGCAGCATGTTAATTTTTTTTTCTTCTTCTGCTGCGGCCGTGCTCTCCTCTATTGGAGCGTCGGCTGCAGTGGAAGAGCGAGCGGCCAGGCCGCTTCAAACCCCGCTGCTAAGTGCTGCGGGTTTTGAAGCAGCGCTTCTCCCGGGGGAAATCTTGCGGTTTTTCGCTGCGGCCAAATCACGAGATTTCCGCCGGGAATCCGGCATGTGAGAACCCAGTCTAAATGTTTCTGTCTCTGATCCATCTCCTTTAGATTTCATTTTCTACTCTTTCCCATTTGTAACATCTCTGCTGCTGACCTCCAATGCTGACCTTTGGCTGTTTCTGGCACTGCTGCCAACTGACTTTTGGCTCTCACCTCTGGCTACACTTTGATCTTACCTCTGCCTATTAGTTCCTATTGTGTGGTTGCTACTAATCGCCTAACATTTTGGAAGCCTAAAATTGGCTTAGCAGCAAAAATACCTCCAGTTAGGAGTGAAGACAAGGGCTTTGTACCACAGATTAGCTTCCTTCATTCGGATCATTTTATAGATTGTTGGCTACCTCTTTCCATAATATTAGTGCTGCTCTGTGATCCATATCTCCATACTGAGCTGCATGGTAGATCCTACTTCAAAAACAGGTTTCAAGCATTCTAATGTATCCGGACAACCAACATCTCTATGTTCTTTATTAACTTCCCTGTGATCTTTACCTATAGAAATTCTAGATAAGCGCTGTTTGCCATCATTTTCTGATACCAAAAATTCTAAATTGTTTCAAAAAGGATGCTGCATCTACTCTTGTGGACTGACCGCTACCTATTAACGCCTACCTAGCAGATACATCTAACAATTGTTGTGCCTTGTGAAACTTAAAGGGGTTGTCTCACGGCAGCAAGTGGGGTTATACACTTCTGTATGGCCATATTAATGCACTTTGTAATGTACATCGTGCATTAAATATGAGCCATACAGAAGTTATTCACTTACCTGCTCCGTTGCTGGCGTCCCCGTCTCCATGGATCCGTCTAATTCTGATGTCTTCTTGCTTTTTTAGACGCGCTTGCGCTGTGCGGTCTTCTCCCCTTCTGCTCGGTCCAGGCACGAGCGGCGTTCTGGCTCCGCCCCCTTCTACGCGTCATCGCGTAGCTCCGCCCCATTACGTGTGCCGATTCCAGCCAATCAGGAGGCTGGAATCGGCAATGGAACGCACAGAGCCCATGGTGCACCATGGGAGAAGACACGTGGTGCACCATGGGAGAAAACCGCAGTGCATCCCTGGGAAAGGACCGGCAGCCATCTTGGGAGAAGATTTTTTAAAGTCCTTATTTCGTCGGATCGGTAAGTAGCAAGCGGCTTAAAAACCGCTTTACTTTGCTATTTTATGCCAGGGGGGTGACAGGGGGAATGGGGTAAGGTAAAATTTTGAGGTTTGCCACGAGACAACCCCTTTAATTCTTCATGACACATACCATGGTGATTATATACAGACTAGAGATCATGAAAATCGACAATTTCAACCAAAAGAATTATTCTTCAGGTGAAACTTAACAGCAAACAGTTGACTAATGACAGACCGTCACTGTCCGGAAAGAGGTCGACTGCAACAGAATTTTTTGTCCAACAGTTAGAAAGTCTTTCGTTCTTACAAAAGATCTTTCATCTACAAATGATCTTTGTTTAACAGAACATTCCCAGAAAGATTGTTTGTCCATAGCCTGGTGTCATCAACAATGCATGGCGAGTTATAACAGTCAATATGGACTAAAATATGTATGGCTGTGCAGAAATGATAGATCACCTAATGATTGTTCATTCAACAGTTGTTCAACCATAAACCAACTACTATTCAACTTATATGGCCACTTTAAAATTCTTTTGCACCAACATTAAATAGAACTATCAGTAGGAGTACATTTCCTTTCCTGCATGTTTTCCTACTCATTAAGGGTTCGTTCACATGAACATAAAATTCTGCACTGCTAGCAGTGCTCAGATCACACTTCTATTAGGAACCAATAGGTTCCTATAGAAGTGTTAACTAGGAGGTTGTTCGCACACCTAACAAAAGATAGGACAAGCAAGTGAAAACTCTCATGTCTGCTCCGAGGTGGAGGATAGATAGCATGTGTCCTATCTTTGCTGCATGCTTTCCATAGGCTCCCATGGGAGCCTTGAAAGCACGCAGCCCGCACCTTGGATCATGTGAATGGGCTGCTTCAGGAAGCTTGAAGCAGCCCGTTCACGCGATCCTCACAGCGCTGTTAGCAGCAAGCAGCGCTCACTGCTAACAGCACAGACTTTTACTTCTATCTGAAAGAGCCCTTAGGGAGTTACATGACAAGTTCTTAACTTGCAGATCATATTTTTTAGAGAGTCTGGTGGACACCCTATGGAAGCCTTTATAAAGCCGAATTCGTGGTGGGCTTTCCACAGTAGAAAATAAACAAAGAATATACAGCTAATCTACAGTGCCCAAATTCACACCTAAATGGTGTCGATTTTGCTGCAAATTAGTTGTTTCAACCTTTTCAATACAAAGCTGGAAATCTGCTGTCAAAATGCACAAACTAAATTTAAATGCCCCTGATTTAGAATAGTATTTCAAGTATGCTGCTAATTCTGTGTGGAATTTTTCCACCCCGTGTGGATGAGATGTTTTAAATCTCATCCTCATAACTGTAAATGCTGTAAATGCTGCAAATTTTCTGCTGCAAATTCTGCAGCATATTCGGCCTGTGTCAAGGCAGCCAGATAAATAATTTAATAGAGTAACTGCAGTTTTTACCTAAGATTCCATTTAATTTGCTTTGATACCTACCATCAAGGCCAGAGGCGCTGCTGGTTTTTCATTTTTGTTCTCCAGCGGGGGAGGGGGGGGGGGGTGTCTCTCTATATCTTAAACAAAGAGGCAGGACTGATGCTTGCTAGTGGCACCAACGGCAGTTGTGCAGTCCATTAGGGATCATCCTGAGGCTTTTGTTAAAGCTACAAGGCTACTAATACCCCCTTAGCCTTGTGATGCGTTGTGTCCCTATCGAGGAACTCATCTGTGCAATTTAGCTCGCTACGGGACGGATACTTTATAGGAGGGTGACATCATTAATTCGTCATCCATTCTGTATTCTCTTACACACGACTTTTCCTCTCAATTTACAATACATATTCGATTGATATTTAATTCAGTCTGTCAGTCTCATCTAGGCTCCCATATCTCCTGAAGATCCGCCATATTGATGGTGAAATGCGTAGAGCTAGAGGAGCAACACAATTAGTTAGTAGAGTTAGCAATCGAAACTATGAGCTAGAGGAGCTGCAACTAGTTGGCAGCGTTAGTAATCGAAATTATCTCCTTTATGTGTGTCTGAGTTCTTTTGTTTTTTGTCTGTCTTGTCGCTGGAGTGTTGCGGTTTTACTACTACGTCCGGATACCCCACCACAGCTATCTAGCCCTAGTATGTATGTTTTTAGTAGGTTCTGATAAAGAGTATCAATTTTGATCTTTTAACAAGTATAATCTATGGAGGGCTATTAATTACCATTTAGACTTTCTGCACTCTGTGAATTCTGCTTGATACATAAAGGCCCATTTACACAGGACGAGTGTCGGGCAAACGATGCCCAACACTCGTCCCTGTGTCTCTGCGCTCCCGTGCTCCTGCACGGGAACTAGCAGAGCTGGCTCACACAGAGAGCAGCCAGCAGGGGGGCGGGGCAGTGCAGGAGATTTTTCTCCTCTCGATCCCCCACCCCTCTCCATTGAGATAACGCAAAAGCTGCATAAAAGATGAGCGATGAAGCGCTTAGTATATACAACTCAATTACTAACATAAATAAGCTATTAGAACTTTTTAGTATAGAAGTATCGTATTATAATACTATATGTGGCCAAATACATATGATAGCTGTCTATCAAACACTCAGGGTGGTTTCACACCTGCATTGAGGATTCCCGCTTCCTGCTCTATTCAGGGAGCAGGAAAGGGGAATCCCCGTGGCCAAACAGCAATATCTCTGAACGGAACCCAAAAGTGCGGACGGACTCCATTTATTTTATTGTGGTCCATCCGCTATCCGCCCAGCTGCCTGGCTTTTGTATGGAAGAAAAAGAGCTGCATTAGGCATGTGCGAACTAAACTTTTGCACCTGGGCCCCTGAGCCTTTAGTTACGCCCCTCATTTGGACAATAGATATTTCTAGAATATCTATAATCATGTTTTACATTATATATTTTAGTTCAGTGGCTATATCCAACTCTGCCATAATGATTCCTTTCTGCATGGTATAAAAATACCTTAGGACAATTGATAACAAATATCATGCCATGGTTTCATAGCTAATGGTATCAGTTGTGACATCTTTGGAAAAAAAATGTTGCAGTCACATGAACCCAGCTAAACTGAGCAAACTACCACACAACCACAAAGTGGCGATTGCATCAGTGCCTGAGAGTCTTTGAGGAAGAGCCAGCACATTTATAATTATCTACTAGTAACAGTGTAGTTACAGTAGCTTTATTGCTTTACAATTACTAATCTACTATTATTGCCAAATTGCAATGTCTTGAGTGATATGGTAAATATAAGTAGGCACAGTTTAAGTACATATTACAGTAGGGCTTTAAAATCCCTGCAATGAAAATACTATCAGTAGATGATTATACAGCATGTACTCCAAGGTAATCCACCCAACTAAAAGCTTAAAAAGGATTGTCAGCTCTTTAGTAAATATTTGTATTCCTCATAAAACAACAATTCTGGATCATCTTATGTTAGAACACCGTAATTTGTCAGTTCCTCTATTATTCTTCCTGGTAATGTATGTATAAATGCACAACTGTGTGTTATCATTCCTTTTTCATTAGACATACCAAGGGGGCTGAAAAGTTCTCAGCCTAACCCTCTTCCTGAAATATATGCAACATGTTGTCATTGTTGCTATAAAGTGTGTTCTGTTATGGGCTTAATTTTTTTTAACTGCCGTATATACTCGAGTATTAGCCGACCCGAGTATAAGCCGAGTCAATAAGTTTTACCACAAAAAACTGGTAAAACTTATTGACTCGAGTATAAGACGAGCTGTACTGGATTATATACTAGGTAATGAAAAAATGTAACACTCACCTCCAAGCCAGCATCTGTGTCCCCAGTGCGATGGTCTCCCCAAGCTGCTTGAGAATTCTCCCCGCTGTCATCTCCCTGCTCGGCTTTGAATTCCCCCGCTGTCAGCGCTGTGTAAGTAAGCGCTGTGATTGGATTGAGTGCCAGCCAATCACAGCCGGCTCTCGATAAACCAATCACAGCAATTCAGTGATGTCATCCACTGAATGGCTGTGAATGATCGAGCGCCGGCTGTGATTGGCATGCCCTCAATCCAATCACAGTGCTTACCTACACAGCGCTGGCGGCGGGGGAATTCAAAGCTGAGCATGGAGATGACAGCAGTGAGAATTTTCAAGCAGCTTGCCGCACCGCCGGGGAGACCATCACGCCGGGGACACAGATGCAGGCTTGGAGTTGAGTATTGCGGGGGTGTTTTTGTTGTTTTTTTTACCTCACTCGAGCATAAGCCGAGAGAGACTTTTTCAGCAATAAAAAATGTGCTGAAAAACTAGGCTTATACTCGAGTATATATGGTATTTTTCTTACATGAATAAAAGAAGCATGGCAGAGGAAAGTGTGGAATCCTCCAGCACTGAACTGCCTGGCATCATGAAGTTTCTGTTCGTGAAGAATAAAAACCTAAGGAAATTCATGAGTGCATGATGGAAATATTGGGTGACTAGTGCCCCTCATGCTCAACTGTGAAGAAATGGTTTGCCGACTTTCAGCGAGGTGATTTTTTTCACCCAAGATGCTGAAAGATCTAGAAGACTCATTAGTGTAAATGCCTGAAATTGTTGGATGTGTTCATGACATGGTTTTGGAATATAGATGAATCTCACTGAAAACAATAGCGGAGACCCTGCATATATCCAAGGAACGTGTTTGAAGTATAATTCATGAACAATTGGATATACATAAGTTTTCAGCCAAGTAATTCCAAAATGATTGAACGCTGTCCAGAAGTGCACACAAGTGAGCACTTCCAGGATGATTTTGAAGCATTTTGAGGAATCCAATGCTAATTTTTTAGAATGACTGGTAACTATTGCTGAAACTTGATTACATCACTATGATCCAGAGATAAAACAGCATTCTTCATATTGGCTGCACTCTAGATCTTTTCAGTCAGAAAATTCAAGAGGTCAGCAAGAAAGGTCATGGTCATCATTTTTTGGAATAGCACAGGTATTTTATTTAAAGACTATCTTCAGAAGGGCCAAACCATCAATGCAGAATAGTACTGTTACTTGCTTGGCTAATTAAATGTCACACTTAAAGAAAATATATGTGGAAAGCTGCAAAAAAGTGTGCTTCTTCTTTAGGTCAATGTTCCTTCACACAAGGCTGCCAAGACTATGATGGCTCTTTTAAAGGATTTAGGAATTCAACATCCCCCCTACTCACCAGATCTTGCTTCAGCAGACTATTACCTATTTCCACACCTAAAAAAAGACTTGAAGGGACACAAAGTTTTGAATGGGTCACAGGTTATAGCACCAGCAAAGCAATTTTTCAGTGACCAAACATCTGAGTTCTTTTTGGAAGGGTTAAAGCAACTTCAGAAACTATATAACAAGTACTGAACTTCAAGGGGGAATATGTTAGATAATAATAAAGGTTCATGCCCCTAGCTCATTCCATTCTTGCTCAGGCTGAGAACTATTCAGCCCCCTCCCCTGTCATGTCTACACACTCTAAGGACTCAGTCAGACAAGTGCTTTTTTTGCGCACCTGATTGGCTGAGTACTGTGACCAATCACAGGCAGCACTCAGCCTTTCATTAAATGACAGCTGAACGCTGCCTATGATTGGTCACAGCGCTAAGCCAATCAGAGGCAGCACTCAGCCATTCATTAAATGACAGCTGAACCCTACCTGTGATTGGTCACAGCGCTAAGCCAATCAGAGGCAGCGCTCAGCCATTCATTAAATTTAACTGGTGGCTACTAGTGGCAATTCAACTCTTATAATACTCAAAAATCTATGCACTATTCCCATCCACATTGGGTCACAATTGGTTCACGTACTTCAGTCCAGACTGGCTACCACAATCCTGTACATCCTGTCCACCTCATCAGGCTTTTGTACCTAAAAGAGTTCTCCTTCCACTCTGAAACTCAGCAAGGGGGAAATCATGCTGGCTCAACTCATGTACATGAATGAGGAGACAATTAACCTTTCTTGCAGGTGCAGTAGCTTCAGGCTTCTTCTCTGTCAATAGACCCTTGCTTTGTGTTTACTTGCTGTGGATTGCTAATGGTACTTGCTACATCCACCACATCAACAGTCACTATAAGGAATAGATCTCTAATCTCTCCCACTTGCAGAAATGCAGCATCAACATCCAGTGTCATTTGGAAGGAGAGCTCTGTTAGGTACAGAGGTCTGATGAGGTTGACAGGAGATACAGGATTGTCGTAGCCAGTCTGGACTGAAGTAAGTGAACCAACTGTGACCCAAAGTGGGTGGGAGTAATGCAAAGATTGTTGAGTATTGTAACAGTTAAGTTGCCACTAGTAGCCACCAATTGAATTCAATGAATGGCTGAGCACTGCCTCTGGTTGGTCACAGTGCTCAGCCAGTCAGACCCAGCCCTTTCAGGAGGCAGGGCTTTTTAAATCCTTGGCCAGGAGAAAATGCTTCAGAGTGCCAGGGAGCTAGGGAGAAGATCCGCCGGAACTGGACAGTGTCGGGGAGGTGATGTATATACTTTTTTTTATTTTTTCAAGCAGCTAGGGCTTATTTTCATGAAGGGGATTATATTTCAAGCCCTTCCCCGAAAATCCATGCAAGGGTTGCCCTCATACCATTGCTTTCAATGGGATGGCAGCTGTGCCGTCCCCATTGAAAACAATGGAATAGCATCGCAGTCCGCTGGCACAACTGTGACAGCTGTGACAGAGGATTCTTAGTCCCTGCAGGGAGTCCAATTATCACTGAACACTGCAACAGTGCTGTCACAGTGTTCAATGATGAGGGGACTTCCCGCAGGGCTTAAAGAAACCCTTCAGAAGTTCCCTCAACCCCTGTCACATTTGTATCTTTATGCGCAGCACAGACCTTTCAGGCACGCATGCCCTATCTTTTGCAGGTGCGAGTATTTTGTGGACATGTGAACACTTCATAGGGAACCAATGGTTCTAATAGACGCCCTTTTTTTTTTTTTGCGCACATAGGCACGCACAAAAAATTCCTCATCTAACCGCAGCCTAGCACTGTCTAATCAGTTCCAACAGTGTCAAACTGTGTAGGGACACACACTATTCCCCAAGGGAATGGTAGGTAACACTCATTTGTCAATGTATTCATTAATTTAAAGGGATAATAGAAGACTTTTTACAGAATGCAAAGTATTTACTAAAACTGACATGTCAAGAGAGTGAACTGGTCCTCATGAAGGTCCCGTTTACATGGCCATAGGCGTCTTATGTGTGCCCTAAAGCAGCAAAACACCTAAAATATCTTAATATTTAAAAAATTGTAGGTGATTTGTAATACGTTTAGATAACATAACTATTTAAGTAACAGTTTTGTAAACTCTTTAATATGTATAGAATTATATGCAGGGACAACTACAGTTGGACATCCATGTCCTGATTAAGAAAATATGTCTAACTGCATTTTTAATATGTCAATGGTCTTTCCTTTTGGCAATAATTTTTAAAGACAACCCTGTAGAGATACCAGTCATTGTGAAAAATAGAGTCTCTACAAAAATGTACATCCATCCTTTCTACATTTCAAAGCCTGTCCCCTGGCCCTAATAGTGATCATCAAGTCAAATACATGTAATTGGTCTACTTTGTCTTCCCCCCTTAATAACTGATATACTGGAATCATTTATTCTCATTAATCTCCTTTACTCTTCCATAATATATTTAGGATGGATAATCTATCGCTGTAACTTTAATTTAACAATCAATCTTAAGGCACCATACTTGCTCCTCTTAATGTTCATGTACGTTTATTTTAATAGACATTATTACCTTGAAAACGATAGGGAGCCAAACCTTCAACGTAATGACACACCCCTTATAGTATTATTCAGGATTTAGAAAAATGTGCCAAGCATCTTATTGGAATTTTTTTACTTCAATTCATGATAGGATCATAGTTTTAGCAAATATGAAAATAAACGTAAAAAAGTACATTTCTCAGAAATAATATCTTATTAACCCCTTCCTGTCATGTCCCAGACATGTACAGCGCATGTCAGGTGTCCGTGTATAAAGCGGGCTAGGGAACTAAGCCTACTCCTTATACAGCGGGTGCCAGCCACCTTTGACAGCCAACACTTGTCCGTAAAAGCTGCGAATTGGAGATAACACTAGTTGTAGCTGTTAACCCTTTAAATGCCTCTGTCAATTCTGACAGTAACATTTAATTGCCCTGATCAGTATTTGGGTGTCCAGAATGGCTTATCCAAGATGAGATTGCAGGCAGCTGCCGTGAATAATTTACGATCAAGGTGTGCTTGTAGCATTGCATTATACTGTATGAGCAGTCAAAGGAGTGATCAAAAGTACAAAAAAACTTTTACCTGTTGTCACATTAAAATAAGTATTAAACAGTAGTATTGCTGTATCTGTAAAAGCCAAAATTCTTAAAATATCACATTATTAATCCCACAGGGTGAACACTGTCAGAAAAAAATATACACAAGGTCAGAATTGCTTTTTTTTTTTTGGTCCTCACATCTAAAAAAATTGAATAAAAAGCAATCAAAAAGTTGTATGTACCCCAAGATAGTATCAACAAAATGTACAGTTTACCCCCAAAAAGCTAGCCCTCACACAATCCCGTCGATTAAAAAAAATTAAAAAAAACAAGGTGAAAAGATGACAACAGAAAGCAATTTTTAAAAAATATTTTATTTTTTAAGCAGTAGTACATGAAAAAAACTATCCATAACTTTGGAGTTTCCTTAATCGTACTGACCTACAGAATAAAGATAACATGTCATTTTTACTGTACCCTGTAACACTGAACAGTGGAAAACAAACCCCTACAAATGGCAATAGCAAGCCTTATAAACATGTGATCATCACATGGCCAAGACAGACATTTTCTTAATAAATTCTTTATATTTTATACAAAAACAAAAGAACAATAAGAAAACTCTGTCTTTGTTGAGATTACAAATAATATCCTGCAGAATACGACAGGTACAAAAATGTCTCACAAAGAAATGCACAAATATACCACATATTCAATTAAGATTAGGAATAATATACAATTATAGTAGATTTCTGAGATAATCTATCCATCCTTGAAAGATTTTTATCCCTTGTAAACAATGGAAATGCATATTGACGGACAGCAAGCAAAAATCTTAAAAACCACCATTATTTACAACAGTATTTTGATAAGTTATATAACTTTTCTTTATACAAAGAATAATCTTTGATATATTAAAGAATTAGATTTAGGAGGATTACTTTTCTGTTTGTTAGTAAATGTAAATACAGCAAATTCAATGTTTCAAAAATGAACATTTCAAAGACTTGAGATTTCTAAGTATCAAATACAAATATAAACCCACCAAGTAAGTTCATTAAAGCTCAACTATACAGAGAGGGGAACATTAGGTCCCAGAATGCAGAAACATGATAATCACTTAATTATTAGAGATGAGCGAGCCTACTTGGCCACGCCCCTTTTTCGCCCGAGCACCGCGATTTTCGAGTACTTCTGTACTCGGGTGAAAAGATTCGGGGGGCGTCGTGGGTGAGTGGGGGGTTGCAGCGGGGAGTGGGGGGGAGAGGGAGAGAGAGAGGGCTCCCCCCTGTTCCCTGCTGCTACCCCCCGCTCCGCCACGCCTCCCGCCGCCCCCTGGCGCCCCCCGAATCTTTTCACCCGAGTAGTGAAGTACTCAAAAATTGCGGTGCTCGATCGAGTAATTACTCGAAACGAGTACGTTCGCTCATCTCTAATCATTATGTCTCCTGGACGTATCATCACCAAGATGAAATATCCCTACAGCCACATGGCTTACATATATCTTGAGATTTTTGATGGTGGTGAGCATTGGAAATCTCAGCATCTATACTGGTATTTAATTTTTTCATTTTATGCTATCTGAAAAAAATGGGGGGTGCAGGGGTGCTAACAATTCTATATCCTATTAAACATGCCCATTGTACTACTGTAAGTATGCTTCATGGTGCATGTAGAGACAGTAGAGAACAATAAACGTCCATTCTTTGGCACGCAAGAATAGATTTTCTCAGGTCGCGCATACTTTTCCTTTTTCATGTAATATACCTTGGAGTGTATCTTCTGCACAGAATTGATGAGTTTTATTGTGTCAATTTTTCTTTACTTTACTCAATATAAATGTTGAATGTTCAAGGTTTAACCCAAGACTGCAAAATTGAGTCAATTAAAGGTACAGAATAAATCCATCAAAGATCTGACTTGCCAGCTATTGATGTTTTTGGTCAAGAGTTACACAAAACGTGTACTCAACAGCAAAAAGCACCAAAGGAAGCTTTGCCACCCCATTATCCCTTGTTCTCATACATAAATTTCAACCTTGTGCTTGCAGCTGACCTGAAAACTAACCGCTTAATCTATATTTGTCACATCTATCTGCTTCATTCACCTGATCCACGAAGGTCCAAAAAAATGACATTTTTTTCTTCCAGACATTTGAAGACATTTTTTTTTTCCTGTAGAGATTTCTTTTTATACATTTTTTGAACAAAAATCCTTAATGTCCCTAGTATTGTATATAGTTTAAAGTACGGAAGCTCTTTTATTAAACCTGATAAGTAGCAGTTACTCTAACAAATACTATAGTTTAAGTAGTAGGATAATTGAATACGTTCTAAGAAGAATCTTGAATTACTGTCAAATTTTAGTGAAACACATTATAGTACAGAATTTGCCTTATTCATAGGCCCACAAAAATAGAATTACAACTGTAGAGTAGACTTTGTTTTATGAGGGGAACATATTTTCAAGTAGAACATAAAAAAGACTTCAGTCTTTTCTGTTTGACCATTGTTATACTTGTTAACTTATAGTAAAATCTACATTTAAGTATATAATAATCTATCCCTACATTTGTACATTAGAAGGATAATTACAGAACTCCTGTTATCACATAGTAGTGAATGTACATAGCTTGTAATAATGGAAATAAAAATGATTGTACATTAAAATATTCATTGCCCCATTGTCATGTAATAATGTGGTCATAGATTTATTACAGTAGTGCAGCATATGCATTTCCATTATATTAATGATATGGTAAAATATTAAATACGGTCTTCACATTTTATAAGATTCTTTTTCCTTGATAAGATATAGCACTGCATTGCATCTACAGTAAGTACATATATATTCGTGCATTTTTGGTCACCAATTGCTAACTATGAAGTACAAGCATTATTCTTCTACAGTTGCCCAACAAAAAAGATATCTTCTCTATTAGTACATTATTTGACATTTAAGGTGCATTGTATGGTTGATTCTTCCATTTCATTGATCTTGCTTGGTCCGACCATTGGTACCCCCAGTCATCCAGAGAAATTGTCCCCAGTGCATCCCTGAAGTTTGACAGCAGTGGCCATGCATGCACACACCATATTATTCACTTGAGTTCAAGTGCTTAGCAATCTCCAACAGTCCAATTTTCTTCAGTGGAACTGCTATTGATTGCCAAGTGCTTGAACTCGGCTATCTCTGGCTGTCCCTTTAAAGTGAATAGCAAGGTGGCATATATGCATGGCCATTGCTTTCAAAATTTCTCTGGATTGGTGGGGGTCTCATGCATATATCACATCAGCATGTATATTTAGTACTAAGAAGAGGATCGTATCCATTTTTGGAAAAGCTTTCCCCAAGGCCTTTTTTAGGAAAGTCTTTCCTGATCTCGCAGGATGGGATAGAGAGGCATAACATTTACAACAAAAGGCAATGAGAGTAATTTCAGGGATCAAAACATTTTCATTATATTACTTGCAATCCCAATGAAATGCATTTATATAAAAAAAGCCAAACCTATTAAAGGAATGATACCTTTATTGGCTAACCAGGAAAAATAATATTTTTAAACCTTCGGTCCTTGTTCCTTGAGATATTAACATGTACCTGTATGCATGCTCTTAATTCCCTAGTGATCATGCCAATATAAATAAGGCTACAGGGACATGTCATATGGTACACTACTCCCACACTACTATAGAAAATGTTGTGAACAATCCTAAAAGTCCTGCTACCATTTACATTATTTGTAAAAGTGTCAGTTCTTTCTGTAAATTGACATGAAACACAATGACCACAAAATGTGGATCCCCATTTTGGGCCAAAAGAACCAAAGGGATGACCAACAGGTGCTACGTAATGACTATTAGGCAATAAATCTCCTAAATTTAGTGACCTACACCAGGTAATACAAGGGTAACTAGGTAGAACTTCCGCTAAATCAGTGTACGCTAACAAATGTGGCTAATCTTTTTGAAGGACATTTTTCATTGAACTCCAACTAGTGTTAAATGAAGTAATCAACCTCACTTATATACCATTTTGTGGATGCCTCTCTACCATCCACATCATTTGATAAATGAATATCTAAAAAAAACAATGCTACTCTGAATAAAATGCCACCTCAGCTTGATATTCAATTAGTACCTGATGAGATCCAATAAGATGGCCTCCAAGTCAATCACAGAAACCTGCCAAATGAACCAGATATTATTGATAGATTGCATAGATAACATCATAGACTCATATCCAAAGGAATTGTAAACTATGTCTCTTTCCCACAGCCTCAGGAAACGGTTAGCATAAGAGGGCACACAAGTCACCATACCCTGGAGCTGTAGGAAAAATGATCCTTGAAAACAAACAAGTTGTGAGTTAGTGAAAATTGAAGGAGACTCATAAGAAATTTCTTAAATTTGTCCCCCAAATTAGTCATGTTTGGAAAAATGTTGAAGGCCTCCAAACCATAAGAGTGACCAACTAACATGTAGAGAGACTCTACATCACAAGTAACTAAATACATCTCACTTTGGAGATGCAGCCCCCCAAATGTTTTAGAACCTCAGTTGTGTCCTTTACAAAGGATGGCAGAGTTTCCACACAATTTTAAGTAGTAATCCACTAATTTGTATGCATTTTCACACAACCGTCCAATGCTCAAAACAGTTGGGGGCCCTGGCAGTCTGTGTGATTTCTTCTGAACGTTGGGTAGAAAATATAGAGTAGGAACTCCTGGAGACTGGGTTATAAAGCCTTCAAATAACCTCTTATTAATAATTCCTTCCTCAAAGCTATGTAACAAGTATACATCAAGATATTTCTTAAATGTATGTGTTGAATCACTAGGTAATTAAGTGTAGCCTATTTCTCAAGCATCTCAATCTGCCAAATCACAACTTTCCCACCCTTGTCCAAAGGTTTTATTGCCACATCCTTTAGAGCTCTTAACTCTTTGATTGCCATTCTCTGTGAATAAGTAAGATTATACTTAATATAAAACATATTTTTTGGCAAGTTTCCTAAAAATATCTATAGCTAGACATGTGTACATTTTCCTATTTAACTGATTGCATTTCTGCAATAGAAGACTATCATCAGCAATCGCGAACGATAGTTCATGCTAATATTTCAGCCAATGTTTGAGCAAAATGGCTAAAGTCAGTCATTTCAGATGACCTGTCTAGAAGTTTAGAGATGTGAAGTAAGGCTAATTACCAAGCTATTATTTTTAGACCTGCATAAGAGCTCCTTCACCCAAGTATCTTTGTGTGCCAACATTGGCGCTACTTTTGTGTACATTTTTGCATCAAAAGTCCCCATAGAATTCTATGGGGGTGCACAAATTAATGTACAATGCACAACAGTATGAGCAACACACTGCACAAGTCTATGTGAAAAAGAACACATCTGGAATGTATTAGGCTAAATAGACATTTAAATTGGGGCATGGTTGTGTCCTGTACCCAAAAAAAACTTGCCCTACAAGTGAAAAAAGTACAGTAAAATATGTTAATATATGCACAAAAAAGACTTGTTCAGAGCGCAAATGTGAAGGAGCCCTTAAATGAACGATGAATGATAAGTAAATGTATTATCAATCATTGTTCAATAGTTGGCCATGTTTACACTGTGAACAATTATTATTCAAATTCCCACGATCCAATGATTTTTTGAATTATAATCATTCTGTGTAAAAGGGAATTTCACAGAGGCACACAAGTCTAAGAGTAAATTAGAAGGCCCTTCACAGTTTAGACAAAAGTTAAAATCTAATATTTTATTAATATAACACTAAAAACCAAACATACAGGGCACACCACCACTTCCTCTGAGAATATAAACTAGTAGGTGTATCTTGAGAGGATTAAACAAACAGACAAGATAAACTCATACGTATTTTGTATGGATAACATAAACGCCTTTGCTCTCCGAGTAAGGCAATTCGTCCAGTAATCTGAATCTCCAGGATTAGATTGCATAAAGGCAGTCCTCCCGCCTAGACCCAATGTACATATCTTTTGCTCAGACAATATCAAGTAAATATGGCCGATAGAGAATTGCATCCACGTAGGGAGCGATATTATTTAGAGCACAAGAAGAATACATTAGGTGCTTATTATTACATCCAATCTTTAGACGAGTTGTGATTCATGATTCTATTCCCAAAACATTACTCTTCTTGCACCTCTAATATATGAATCGTCATGTATGTTGATGTGCCCACTATATTAATATAATAAGGGCAATCTCTTGCGCATCCTTAATCTGGTCGTACAGACAATTCTTATATGTACATTGAGTCTAGACGGGAGGACTGCCTTTATGCAATCTAATCCTGGAGATTCAGATTACTGGACGAATTGCCTTACTCGGGGTGCAAAGGAGTTTATGTGATCAAACTATATATGTAAAGACGAAAGCCCTCCCTGACTCACTGACTGACTGACTGACTGACTGACTGACTGACTCGCCAAAAGTTCTCCAACTTCCCGATGTCATAGAAACATGAATTTTGGCACAAGCATAGATTATCTCCAAAATAGAAAAAGTAATTGGGTCCCAACTCCATTATTCAATTCTAGCGCAAAAGAATTAGCGTCAAAATTTTACGTACATAATCTAAATCTCTCACTTCCCAATGTCATAGAAACTTAAAATTTGGCAGGGGCATTGATTGTGTGATAACTATGAAAAGTTAATGGGTCCCAACTTGATTATTCAATTCTAAGCGCAAAAGAATTAGTGCCCAAATTTTACATACGGAATCTAATTCTGTCACTTCCCATTGTCGTAGAAACATGAAATTTGCTATGAGCATTGATTATGTCATAAATAGGAAAAGTTATTAGGTCCCAACTTGATTATTCAATTCTATGCGCAAAAGAATTAGCGTCCAAATTTTACGTACGGAATGTAATTTTCTCACTTTTCGGTGTCATAGAAACGTGAAATTTGGCACGAGCATTGATTATGTCATAAATAGGAAAAGCTAATGGGTCCCAACTCGATTATTCAATACTAGCACAAAAAAATAAGCGTCCAAATTTTACGTACAAAATCTAATTCTCTCTCTTCTTGGTGTAATAGAAACTTCAGATTTGGCACGGGCATTGATTGTGTCATAAATATGAAAAGCTAATGGGTCCCAACTCGATTTTTCAATTCTATGCGCAAAAGAATTAGCGTCCAAATTTTACGTACGGAATGTAATTTTCTCACTTTCCGGTTTCATAGAAACGTGAAATTTGGCACGAGCATTGATTATGTGATAAATAGGAAAAGCTAATGGGTCCCAACTTGATTATTCAATTCTATGCGCAAAAGAATTAGCGTCCAAATTTTACGTACGGAATGTAATTTTCTCACTTTCCGGTGTCATAGAAACGTAAAATTTGGCAAGAGCATTGATTATGTCATAAATAGGAAAAGCTAATGGGTCCCAACTTGACTATTCAATTCTTAGCGCAAAATAATTAGCGTCCAAATTTTGCATACAGAATTTAATTCTCCAACTTCCCGATGTCGTAGAAACATGAAATTTGGCAAAAGCATTGATTATGTCATAAATAGGAAAACCTAATGGGTCCCAACTCGATTATTCAATTCCAGCGCAAAAAAATTAGCGTCCAAATTTTACGTAGGGATCTAATTCTCTCAGTTCCCGATGTCGTAGAAACATGAAATCTGGCATGAGCATTGATAATGTCATAAATAGGAAAAGTTAATAGGTCCCAACTCGATTATTCAATTCTAAGCGCAAAAGAATTAGTGTCCAAATTTTACGTACGGAATCTAATTCCCTCACTTCCCAATGTCAGAGAAACTTGAAATTTGGCATGAGCATTGCTTATGTCATAAATAGGAAAAGTTAATAGGTCCCAACTCGATTGTTCAATTCTAAGCGCAAAAGAATTAGCGTCCACATTTTACGGGCGAAATCTAATTCTCTCTCTTCTTGGTGTAATAGAAAGTTGAAATTTGGCACGGGCATTGACTGTGTCATAAATATGAAAAGTTAATGGGTCCCAACTCGATTATTTAATTCTAAGCACAAAAGAATTAGCGTCCAAATTTTACATACGGAATGTAATTCTCTCACTTCCCATTGTTGTAGAAACATGAAATTTGCCATAAGCATTGATTATGTCATAAATAGGAAAAGGTAATGGGTCCCAACTCGATTATTTAATTCTAGCGCAAAAGAATTAGCGTCGATATTTTATGTACGGAATCTAATTCTCTCACTTCCCAATGTCATAGAAACATGAAATTTGCCATAAGTATTGAATATGTCATAAATAGGAAAAGTTAATGGGTCCCAACTCGATTATTCCATTCTAAGTGCAAAAGAATTAGTGTCCAAATTTTACGTATGGAATCTTATTCTCTCACTTCCTGATGTCATTTTATATAAAGGAAACATCGCATGGTTACCTCCCCATGGTGTTTCCTGGGTAACTATGCAAAATGGTGAACATATGTTTTTCCTCGGTATCTCTAAAGTAACCACAACTTCATAAGATTTTCCATGTGAACACCAAATAAACACCAGTACCAAATTAACTCGGGCGAACCCGGTTATATCAGCTAGTACAATATATGTATGAGTTTGTCTTGTCTGTTTGTTTAATCCTCTCGAGATACACCTACTAGTTTATATTCTCCGAGGAAGTGGTGGTGCATGTTTGGTTTTTAGTGTTATATTAATAAAATATTAGATTTTAACTTTTGTCTAAACTGTAAAGGGGTTCTGTGTAAAAGGGCTCTTACTCTGATGTAGGTGTCAAGTGTGTCCATGTAGTGGATCATAAATCCAGGTATTAGATTGAGTCTGCGTATCAATGACTGGAAAGTTTTTATGAGCTTCAATAACCAGATTTTTCTATCACTGTTATTCTCAAAATGACTTTTCCGTATCAAGAATTTGAAATCTGTGATATTGAATCCGAGTCCAGCTTCTTCTTTATTGTGGGTCTATGTGGATTCATTCTGGATTGTAGTTTGTGTTTATTCTACCCAATATATGTTCATGATGCCTTGTACACAATATTCTGTACATTACATTGGAGGATATACATGAGAAACCATCAGTGACTCTATAGTTCCATTGTATGTTGGGTATGTGGATTATGTTTGCTGGTAGGATATGGGTACAGGTCTTGCATTTTATGTTGTTACAAGGAAAAGTGCCAGCCTCTGCGGGTGATGAGAGGGCACTTCTGATGAGGAGAGTCCTTGAGTTTGGTGGTTGTTTGTATGGGAGGAGAGGTAAAACTGTGAATATTAATTTCGGTCTATAGCCTTTGTGGAGTATGGGTTGGAATTTAGTAGCAATTTTCCTAAAGATGTTGATCTGGGATATATGAGAACACTGGGGGCGCCCTACTGTTAGTATTTTTCTGTTTGTAATCCAAGAGGCTACTCCTTGAAATATTTGTGGATGTATTCATCTATAACTAGTTGGTGGTATTCAGAACAATCCTTAATAATTAGTGTGGTCAATTCTATCAGTAGCTAGAAAAGTAGCAAAAAATGCACTTTTCAATACAGATAAGAAACAAGTATACAAACTTATACCACGCAAACATATGCACAAAAGGACACTTTTTTCACACATTTATTTAATAGAAATCTATGTATATGTTAGATGTATATATAAGCCAAATTTACATGAGCCAAGCAATATGAAGCCAGTGTCATAGTGATTAAAGCAAAAAGAAAAAAAAGGTTTGGTATATGTGAGCATATATGCTGACTGCTGACAGGATACAGATCCCCAACACACAGCAGGACTATAAGATCCCAGGGACATTCACATGTTCCACGTCCAATGTTGTGTACCTGATCTGCTGGAGTACATGTCCTGTTGGGGGGCTTTATATCAGGGAAACAGGACTAAAACTGAGGGCCAGGATGAAATCTCATCGCCACTCAATTACAGAGAGAAAGACTGAACTACCTGTGGCAAAACATTTTTGTGGTCAGGGACACAGCACAAAGCTGATGAGAGTTATCATACTGACGGGTAATTTCAAGTAGCAGTATCACAGAAGAATTTGGGAGTACAAATTTATGGTCATGTTTGATACCATCAAGAATGGAATGAACCTCAGCCCGGGATTCTTGCATAAGCAGAAAGTATGAAAGGCCTGAAAGAGGTCAAGAGGGACGTCCTCTTCCCAATCATATTTTTTTTTTATTTTTAAAATGTTTTCCTCTCTTTAAAACTTCATAAAAATTCTGAACTTGATATGTAATAATGTTGTCATCCAAAAGGTGTTGCTGCATCTTCTTCCATGTGCAGGTTGAAGGAGAGATAAGACACATCACAAAACTGTCCTGAGCTCAGTGGACTGATTTACGATGTATGTCTTAGCTCTATTTGTCTGTTTTTTTAAGTTTTGAGTGCAAAACAGTCTCAAATTTCTGTGTGGACATTTATTCAGATCAAGAGGAATGTGTTTTCCTCCCCTCTGCATGTGTATGTTATAATTATGTGCCATCCAATAGTTTCATTCAATAGCCTGACGAAGGGGGTGAGATATCCCCAAAAGCTTGCCGTAACATCATGCATTTTTGTTAGCCATTAAAAGGTATCATATCTACAAGATTACTTGGTTTCTCTCACTGAGAACAATCACACGGTGATTAAAGCAACCCTCTGGGTCTGAACATACGAAGATGGCCACACCAGCTTCTTTGACTACCTGGTGGATTCTGTGCATTAGTATGCATCATTAATCTAAGAGACCAAACCTGTTTTGATTAACCTGTGCTGCCCACATGAGCAGTGCTGACCAGTCAGAGCAGCATACAGTGTCTTTGACTATCAATGCACACTATTGCCCAGTGTGCACCAGGAAGTCACAGAAGCAGTTCCACCATTTTTGTTTGTCCAGGCCTGGAGGTTCACTTTAAACTATATCAGTTCTAAAGTTATGATTTACTGTATAGCAGGCTTAGCTAACCAGGTAACTAACATGCAAATAATAGACCTTGAAACATTGTGACTCTAAATTTGCATGAATCTCCTTTAGACTGAAATATATTATATTGGGGAACTAACCTGAAATGAGAGTTAATTGCAAAGTATTAAATCAATCATCTATTTTTTAGTTAAAACTGTAAAATAATATCACCCTTCCCACACTAGAAAGATCACCCTTGTTTTGCATAATGTACTCAAATAAAAAAAAGAAACTTCATATTTTATACTTTATTCAAGAATGAAAACAAGCACTTTGGATTAAGCACACCTGGTGAGACATGGTGGAAAAATATAATTTGCAGTACACAGTTGATATAAATTAAAACCTGTAAAAGGTATGGCAGATAATACATTTGAGTTGAGGAAATATACAGCAACCTTGAAATGTGACATATAATAACTTGTGATTCAACATGATAAAATGCACAACATTGCAGGAAATGCAGCATAGGCGTTTTAACCACATCTGCCTTTTTGTCCAGGCATCTATCTGTGAAATGCCCAGCTGAGGAGATTCTGGTATCTTAGATTTCAATGTATTGGACGACCTACAGCATTTATGACTAGAATATTATTTTTTTTGCTTGTCAGCTGTGATGTTTGAATTTCTGTATTCCTACTAGAATGTCCTTAGATAAGCTTCACTTTTAATGTAATGGAGAAATAAACCAGAGAGAAAGTCACATACCTTTTTAATGTGTAGCCTTACTACGCTAGATTTTTTGCCAATGACCCAGTATATATAATTTTTTTTAAGTTAAAGTAAACATACAAAGTGATGAGACAATATTGAGTTCTGAATTTCATCTACAAATACTGAAAGACTTAATAATGAATTGATCTTGAAGCACAGATATTAACACCTCAGTAGTATTTAAAAAAGTAGCTGCTTTCAGTAAGACCATTATACTATTATAGCTACCATCAACTGTTTTAACGGAATATTCTGGGACTTTTACTATTGATGATCTATACTCAAGATAGGTCATCAATAGTCTGCCACTCTGGATCCTCACCGATCAGTTGATCATCCATCCCAATGTCATCATCGGTAGTCAGAGCCAGGAGTGTAATAGACATCTTCACCCCAATTGAAGAGCTAGAAGTGTAATAATTTCAATGGGAGCGAAGCTCTTTAATTGCACTTCCAGCCCTGGCCACTCTTGATGATGTCCGGACCGTTGCACTGTTAGCGGGCAGGATGATCAGATGATCGGCAGGGATTACAAGCAGTGCACCCCCGCTGATCAACTATCAGTGCCTTATCCGGAGGATAGGTCATCAATAGTAAAAGTCCCAGAATACCCCTTTAAGCACCACTATATCCATGTTCAGTCTTACACTTTTCGGATAGTTTTGGTCAGTTCAAAACAAAATAAAATTGTACCTGTTGAAATTCCACATGCTGAACCATTCTTTTCCCCTTCGTCTGCATACAAGGAAAAGTTGAGACACTTCCATACACATTAGATGACCTGCTAGTCCCACAGAAACCAGCAATATCAGCCAAATAAATCTAATGTGTTCAACCATCTTTAAATTTCAGGAAACGTTAATTTTCAGCAATATAATAAGCCAGAAACACTCCCCTCCCAATTATAGTTTGATCAGTGTCTCATCACAACAAGCTGTGTTATAGCATATACTACACAATTTCCATCTCTAGCTTGAGTGAAATTGCTGTTGTCTATACTGAGGCATACTGAGGCAATGCACTTTTTCCAATAATCTCTTATAACTCCAGGCTGTAATGTCTCCTCAGCCTTCCTATTCTCTCTTGCTGCTGAGATGGTTCTTCTCAGTCACTCCAGCCTGTTGAGTGAAACCAGCTGCTGTCTGTGGGCTTTGGAGTCCTCCGCAGGTGTAATTGGCTCCCTCATTTGGCAGTATGGCTGCCTGCATGCTGAGGTTGGTGCACGTTTGCCCTCCTGTGTCAGTAGGTATATGGCCGTTTCCAGTGATTGTTTATTGTATTTACATCAGCCAAATGAACATTGGTTGAACATCTAGTGCACATTAGATGGTGTCTGATGTTGCCAAAATCAGTGAGTTTGATTTATGTTAGTCTAATATGTAGAACCACCATAAGAATGGCGTTTAGTTACCTGACTACAAATGATAATGTTTGTAGTCAGAAAGCACTGATTAACCACAACAATATTGTTCTGTACAACGATAGAAAATATACTCAAGAGTAGTTCAGAACCAGAAATGCATTTCCGATAATTAATTAAAGTAGTTAAAATATATACTTAAGTGATATATGTTTTATATCCAGTCCCAATTTGTCTAAAGGTGAGCTTGAATTTTAAACACCAGTAGAATAATTAAGACTTTGAAAAAAGATTTTGCATAGAAAGTTTTTCTTTATTAATAATCGAGAAGTAATTGACAGTTTTAAAAATAAATGTAAAAAAATTTCGGAAGCTCTTCTAAAATAATTAAAAAGTGATCATAGATTACCCA